>NW_028261382.1:33707002-33781949 GCF_051295495.1 Thamnophis sirtalis
GCTACTATATCTTAACATATCTTAACACTATCTTATAACTATATCGAACACTTCTACAACATCACTATTTTATGTTTCCCTACTTCTTGTTTCTGTCCTCTAATCATTTGTTCCATATTAAATAATATTCCGATTCCTCCTTTCCTTGTATTTATTTCGTCCCTTTATTCCATCTCCGCACATGCTAAAAATTTTCTTATCACCTCATCTTCCTTTGGTACTAGAGTGTTTTTTTCCAATTTTGGGCATATGTTATTCTGGCTGCAGTTATGATATGAAGAATTATATAATTGTATGTCATTTTAATCTATTTTATATATTTATGTATTAAATTGTACTGTATTTTATCCTGTAACTATTGTGTTCTACCTTACTCTTATTTTAAATTGTTTGAATGAGATTTTATTGGCGATACGTGTTCAAACCTTTATTGATGCCTAATCAATAAAGCTATCATATCATATAACAGTTCATTTAGTGACCGGAGTTACTAAGGTGATAAAACGGGGCAAAATTCAGTTAACAACCATTTTGCTCAGCAGCAGGGAATTTGGGCTCAGGATTATCTCTGTGTGGGGGGGAGGACCCTTCTTTTGAACAGGAAGGGAATCTCACCTCTGGAAAACATTCCGATTTGGAATTTTTTGAGCCAGTTTCATCTTCTCTCTCTTCTGCAAGAAAAAAAAAATGATACATTTATTCGGTTCAAGGAAAAAAGAGAGAAAAAAAGCAATTTTGCTGGAAAATATATAAAAGCCCTGCGGGGAGAAAGAGGAGGAGGTGTGTGTTAAAATCTGCCTCTTTGGAGGAATTTATTTTATTTTAAATAATTTTTATTCAACATTTTTTAAGCATTAAAATCATGGTTAGGAAGCCAAAAAGTATTTGAAAAAGATTGGTTAGAGTTGATAAAAGGAGTCAAAATTGATCGGAAACCAGAAGTGTTTCTATTAGGAATAATGACAACCAAATATAATAAAAGAAATCCAGTATTTAATTCTACACATAATTACGGCAGCGAGGATTGGCTTCGCTCAGAAATGGAAAAATAAATTGATACCAAACGAAGACGAAATAATAAGAAAGGTTCTAGAACTGTGCTGAAATGGACAAACTAACAAAAGAAATTCAGGGAAAAGAAGAGACAGAATATTATCAGATATGGGGAAAATGGTATAGGTGGTTGATGGAAAGAAACAAAGGTCATTGAAAGTTAATAAAATCCAAAAGTAGAAATTAAGGAGGATTATTATATAGATATGCACTCAAGAGAATTTAAACATATTAGAGGTAATCATCCAATGTATCAGATAGATAAGTAAAATAAGAGGCTTAAAAATGGGTGAAACTTAAATGAAACATATTAGAAGGGGAAATAACCTAAGGAGAATTGTACCGATTTGAAAACTGCTATAAGTATTGTGTAAATCAGAGGTGGGTTCCTACCAGTTTACACCAGTTTGGTAGAACCGGTTCGTCAAATCTACCGAACCGGTTAGAAGAGGTTCCACCAGTGGACCCAGAAAGCAGGCCACACCTACAGAAGAGGTTCCAAAAATTTTTGAAACCCACACTGACACACACAAACACACAAACACACACACACACACAGACAGACAGACTCACACAGAGAGAGAAAGAGAAAGAAAGGAAGAAAGAAAGAAAGAAAAAAAGAAAGAAAAAGTGAGAGAGAGATGAAAGAAAAAAGGGACAGAGACAAAAGGAAGGAAAGAGAGAGAGAGGGAGAGAGAGAGAGAGAGAGAACACATACTCCCACTAGGTCACATGGGCGGCAAGCCACTCCCACAAAGGAGGCCACAACCCACAGAGTAGGTTCGAAATTTTTTGAAACCCACCACTGGTGTAAATGTAGTGTGTGTCTAAGTTTTGTTTATGCGCATTTTGTATGTTTGAAAATAAAAAAAGTATTAAAAGAATAAAATAAAATCACGGTTACACTTTTACAGCTTTCTGTTATCGGGATTTTTTTTTTCTAATTTCGAATTTTCCATTCTAGGGCCTGTTGTTTTATACACATACCTCCTTATTTCATACTCATTTATATAATATATACAACATTTACACCTCTGTTACTCTCTAAATATATACCATTTCTTTTTGGTATACTTTCTATGTACTCATTATGTATTAATTTTACATCTCTTTCCTAGCCAATTATACCACCTATTCCATGTCTGTTTCCTCTCTATCTCTTAGTCCCATCATTAATTTATCCATTTCCGCGCATTCAAGCACTCTTTTTCTGATCTCTGAATTTGAGGGGACGTTTTTTTGTTTCCAGTTTTGGGTGAATGTAATGCGATAATTATGTGGAGCATATGGATTCCTAAAGGACTAGACTGGGAAGGGAAGGTTGCTTCGGGGGTTAAAATCAACGTCCCTGCCCTAAATCACACTCATCCGCTCTTTCCACAATGTTTATATGCACGTTGTGGCTGTTTTAATCCCCTTCCTATCGCTTCTCGTCTTTCCCAGAAAGGTTTGAGAGGCTGTGTAGAATAGATATAGGTTGTAACTTAGGAGATTTATTTCCTCACAACTGCTTCATTGTGGCTGCTTAGATTTCCAGCAAAGTGTACATGTGTCTGTCTGTCTGCCAGTCAGTCAGTCTATCAGCTGTCTGTGTGTCTGTGTGTGTGTCTCTCTCTGTGTGTCTGTCTATCTAAATCTATCTATCTATCTATCTATCTATCTATCTATCTATCTATCTATCTATCTATCTATCTATCTATCTATCTATCTATCTATCTATATCTATCTATCATCTATCTATCTATCTATCTATCTATCTATCAATAATCTATCTATCTATCTATCTATCTATCTATCTATTTATCTATCTATCTATCTATCTATCTATCTATCTATCTATCTCCATGTCCATCAACGTATTTCTCTCTCTCTCTCTCTCTCTCTCACCTTTCTATCTAATCTTATCTCTGTCTATCATATCTCTCTCTCATCTATCATTCTCTCTGTCTCTCATCTTGTCTCTCTGTCTCGCTGTCTGTCATCTACCTACCTATCTACTTACCTACCTATCACCTCTCTAATCTTTCTATCTCATCTTGTCTCTCTCTCTGTCATCTGTTTGACTGTCTGTCAATCTATCTATCTATCTATCTATCTTCATCATCATCATCATCATCATCATCTATCTATCATCTATCTATCATCTATCTATCATCTATCTATCTATCTATCTATCTATCTATCTATCTATCTATCTATCTATCTATCTATCTATCTATCTATCTATCTATCTATCTATCTCTATCCATGTCCACCAACGTATTTCTCTCTCTCTCTCTTTCTGTCTCACCTTTCTATCTCATCTTATCTATCTGTCTATCATCTCTCTCTCTCATCTATCATTCTGTCTCTCATCTTGTCTCTCTGTCTCACTCTCTGTCATCTAAATACCTACCTACCTACCTACCTACCTACCTACCTACCTACCTATCATCTCTCTAATCTTTCTATCTCACCTTATCTTTGTGTCTATCATCTCTCTCTCCAATCTTCTCTCTCTCTGTCGTCTGTCTGTCTGTCTGTCTGTCTATCTATCTATCTATCTATCTATCTATCTATCTATCTATATCTATCTATCATCTCTCTAATCTTTCTATGTCATCTTATCTGTCTATCATCTCTCTCTCATCTATCATTCCCCCAAAACTTTAATCTTAGACTCACCCCATTCCTAAAAGGACTGTCCCTATCCTAATGTTTCTTTTTATTCGTATCCATTTCCTGTATCCAAAATCATGTTTATACATATATATGTTGTCTAATACATGTTTGTCAAAGAAAGAAAGAAGGAAAGAAAGAAAGAAAGAAAGAAAGATCAATTCACAAAACTTTTTTTCTGCGTTCCATGCCACCCACTAAACGATCCACCCACGAATTGCCATCTTAGTCTGACCTGGCGTCCAGTCCTTTTGGTTCTCGTGAAGAAGACCTGGAGGTGTCATTTCCGGTGGAGGTGGGATTCCTTGGATGATCTTCTAAAAAAAGAGAGAGAGAGAGATGCATTTTCGTCCTACCAGCTTTTAGCTTCTGTGGAACCCAGATGGGGAGGGGGGGAAATCAACTCAGAGAGATTATTCCTCTTAGGAAGTCCCACTAGGGGGCACAAAAACACACCATTTGCATCCCCGAGGTTGAAGGCTTGGTGTAGCATAGGGTCTAGATTGGAGCTTCTAAAAGTCCCAGGTTTTTAAGGAAAGCTTTAGGAAAAGTTGCCAGATGGAGTTTTACATTTGTGTAGCTCGTGATGCTCTCTTAAGCTTGGTGGTTTTCTTGCAGACGTTTCATTACCTGGCTAGATAATATCTTCAGTGCTAGAAGAGAGTGGGGTTTGTGGAGAGGAGGAAGAGGAGGAGGAGGAGGAGGAGGAGGAGGAGGAGGAGAAGGAGGAGGAGGAGGAGGAGGAGGAGGAGGAAAAGGACTGTGGGCTCCTTGGTGTCCCTGAGCTTGGTGTCTTTCTTGCAGACGTTTCATTACAGAACCCAGTAACACCATCAGTGCTAGGAGGGAGTGAAGTTTGTCCTCTGTTTACATACAAGGGGCTGTGAAAATAAACTAAGTTAACATTCACTAGACTCCCCATGTCTAAGGTTGGGTTGTGCCACCCCAACCCAGTTGGTTTGCTCAATCATCAATGCCGCAGACCCAGAATTTTTCTACAGCAAAATTCTAATTTTTGCAGGAAGAATCGCAACCCTCCCTGGGCAGAAGATCTCGAGACGGAGACATTTCAGCTCTTCTCCATCTGCCTACAAAGCAGCTGGTCCCAGGAGCAGAAGAGCCCTGGTAGAGCTCAAAAGTTGCCCATTTGATGTTTGATGAGCCACCCAACCACGTTCTTCCCCACGCTGTCCCACACACCTTATGGGAAGCATCAATGCTGGAGTCCTCAAAGGCAGAAGAAATAACCTGTGCAAGCAAAGAAATCCAGAGTTGAGTGCAAATAGCTGAAAGATTAAAGAGGGTGATTATTTAGGACCTCTCCTCGCAAAGTGTTTGCTTCTCCTTGGGTTCCAGCCCATGGGGAATGCAAGAGACTTCTTCAAAGCTCTTCTGGCCATCTAGAAGATCTCAAGGACCGACTGTCATGCCTGCAAGCCATCTTTTCCTTTTGGACTTCAGGCCTGCCCCACTTTCTACTGTGGGAAAATGGGAAGGGGGGAATTATATGGAGTGAGGTGATAGGTAGCCATAACGACATTCTTCTTAGAAACTCAAGGTCATCTTTGTCTCTGCACCCCGACCGGAATTGGATGGGTGGAAGCTGCCGGCATGGCAGTGGGAGATTGGACCATGTGATGGACTTGTGGGTGTGGGGGCAAAATAAACTCAGCTTTTATAATCACCTTAGATTCACCGAGATAGTCCTTCTCTTTCAACTCTTCAGCCTGCAAGGGAGGCCTAAACATTCTCCCTGGTGGGACGGACTGAGGTTCCAGGAAGAGATGATCCTGAACACGAGACAGAAGCAAAGTCACAGCTCAAAACAGGAGAAGGACGGGAGTTTTAAGATGGAATGAGATCTCAAGGTTTTTGGGGCGGAGGGATTTGCCTGGCTGAAATCACACACACACAGACCCCCCCATTTAAACGAGATGACTTACCTCTACTTGCTTCAAAGCAATCGCTGTTTGCCTTTGGGGCATTTGTCTGCCTGCTTCTTCCAAAGTTTCCCGCGCTTCTTGCCAGCTTCCAAGCCTGCAGTGAGTGGCTGCCATGTTGTGCAGAACCTGTGGCCGTAATTTAATAATTAAGTCGCAAGCTCTGGTGGTCACACAGAAGTCTTTGGCAAATATATATATATATTCTTTTATTTGTGCTGATAAATAAATAAAGGGAGACTAGTATAGATCTATTTCAAGCTATTTAGCTCTCATCAGCTAGCCATACTCTTACTGGGATTTGAATCTGGGCTATATGGCATACTAGGCACACCAGGCAGAGATCTTAGCCATTAGGCCACAGGCTCTTATCCGTTATCACACCAGGCCTAATGGTTAAGATCTCTGCCTGGTGTGCCTAGTATGCCATATAGCCCAGGTTCAAATCCCAGTAAGGGTATGGCTAGCTGATGAGAGCTAAATAGCTTGAAATAGATCTATACTAGTCTCCCTTTATTTATTTATCAGCACAAATAAAAGAACACAAATATAACAAAGGCAACAGTAAAAATATTGGGTTTCTGTCGTGATGGACTCTTGTGACGAGCCGATTGACAGATGATGGAAGCAGTTAGCTTCCTCCCATAATTGGGGCTTACCAGGGGTTGTAAAAATCTAATATATATATATATATATATATATATATATATATATATATATATATATATATATATATATATATATATATATATATATATATATATATATATATATATATATATATGGAATTTTGAAATATGTATACCACTAAAAAGAGGATGCGTGTAAAATCATAAATAAATATGAAAGACGTTTATTGGTATGTAATTATCAATACCAGCAAATATTTTTTTATTGAAAATTTTTGGAAAAAAAACTTTTACAAATGTTTATCTCCCTCCCGCTACCCTCCCCACCCAAACCCCACCCCCACCAACCTTCCTCCCCCCCCCCCCCCGGCTTCCCAGCACCAATACAGGGTATAAATCTTTAACAAAAATATTCTAAGATAAACTCAAAAAAAAAAGTTAGTATCATCTTTCATTTGAGCTTTAACTCCTCTTTGCTAGGCTAGCTCTAAACAGATTATATCATTCCTTGTTTCTTCAGTCATAAACTATCTGGAATTTCTTAGTCCCATATTTATTTTGAATATAGTCAATCCATCTTCTCCACTCCAGTTTATATCTCTCGTTTGAGTGGTCCTTTAGATATGCTGATATTTTAGCCATCTCTGCTAGGTTTGTTACTTTTAATGTCCATTCTTAAATAGTAGGCAAATCTTCCTTCTTCCAGTATTGCGCTACCAGCAGTCTTGCTGCGGTTATTAAATGCAAAATCACTCTTTCTAGAGTCTCCACATCTTTTCTACATCGTGGCGACCAAAACTGGATGCCGTATTCCAAGTGTAGCCTTACCAAGGCCTTATAAAGTGGTATTAACCCTTCACGTGATCTTGATTCTATCTCTCTGTTGATGCAGCCTAGAACTGTGTTGGCTTTTTTGGCAGCTGCTGCACACAGCTGGCTCCTATTTAAATGGTTGTCCACTAAGCTATCCTTTTCCCCACATTTGGATGCAGGTGAGATGCACATTCAGAGTGACGCTGCTAAGAAAGATAGAAATCTATCTCCCCCCCCCCCCCCGGCCCTCATTTTACTCCGACGTCACTCAATCCTATTTCTCATCCCTCACCTCCGGGGTGCAGAGCACAAAGGACAAACCCAGCTGTTTGTAATTGATGCAAGTATTATTCCCGAGAAACCGCAGAGCCTGCTTCGCATCTTTCAAAGCTTCCTCGTACCTGGGGTCAGAAGAGAGGAGAGGAAGACGTGAGAAAAGGGAAAACGAAGGAACAAAGTTGCATTTATTATTTATGGAGAGCGTGGCATCCGTAACAAAAGGTTGCGCTTTATAGAATGTCACACGGATGCCTTGCTTCAACAGCTTCCAATCGAAACTTCAGAGGACAGAAGCGACAGGATTTATTTAGGAATCAAATTTATGTGCTGGCCCTCTCCCCGATAAGGCGACTCTGGGTGGAATCAGATGAATTAGAATTAGACAGAAATAGAAATAGAATTAATTAGAATTGGAATGAATAGGATAGGATAAGATAGGATACGATAGAAGGACAGAGCAGAATAGAACAGAGCAGAGTAGAATAGAAAAAAGAATGGAATAGAGAATGGAATGGAATAGAATAGAATAGAAAGAATGGGATAGAATGGGATAGAATGGAACAGAATGGAATAGAATGGAATAGAATGGAATAGAATGGAATAGAGGAATAGAATGGAATAGAGGAATAGAATAGAATAGAATAATGGAATGGAATGGAAGAATGTAATAGAATAGAATAGAGGAATGGAATGGAATAGAGGAATGTAATAGAATAGAATAGAATAGAATAGAATAGAATAGAATAGAAAAGAGGAATGGGATAGAGAATGGAATGGAATGGAATAGAATAGAGGAATGGAATAGAATGGAATAGAATAAGGGATGGGATGGGATAGGATAGGTTAGAAAATAGAATAGAATAGAAATTAGGAATAAAATAGAATGGAATGGAATAGAATAAGGAATAGAATGGGATAGGATACGATAGGATAGGACAGGACAAGATAGGATATAGAATAGAATAGAATAGAATAGAATAGAATAGGGAATGCAATGCAATGGAATAGAACAATAACAGATTGCATCCTGCATGTTCCATCCAACATGGTGAAATAATCCTAGGTTTAGCAACATGGGAGGTGACACTTGCTTACCTGCCCAGCTGCAAATGAACGTAACCTCTTTGGAAGAAGCCCACGGCTAAGCAATTGTCTTTGGAAAGCGTTTGATCAAAAGCCTACAAGGAAAAATAGAATAGCTAGTCAACAGGATGAAGGGCAAGTCATTTCTCCACTGCTTTTAATCAGGGTTCGTCTTGGAGAAAGAAATAGAAAACGCCTGCAGAAACACACACACACACACACACACACACACACACACACACACACACCGTTCCGCTATCATTTCTGCATTTCAGAATTGCTTGTGGGCTGAGGAGCAGACGGTAAAGAGTTGACTTAGTCTAAAGAATTGTTCTAAAGATTTATTCTAAAGAATTCTGGTGGCTGCCTCAACGGAGGGACAGCATCAAGATCAGGAGGAGGGATTGTTAGGCGCCAGAAGTTTCCCGGAGCCACTGAGATGCCAAAGAGAGTGAGACTCCAGATGAGGCTTGCAAAAATATCAGCTTTTATTTATGGCCATAGCAAAAGCTGGGCCACAAAACTATATCCAAAACATACATGCAAAATGCATGTTAAGGAACAGCCACCCTCGGCAAGAGTGGGGATTTTGCAGTATCCTTCCCCTGGAGTGGGGAGGGAATGGAGATTTTACAGTATCCTTCCTCTGGAGTGGGGAGGGGATGGAGATTTTACAATATCCTTCCCCTGGAGTGGGGA
This sequence comes from Thamnophis sirtalis, assembly GCF_051295495.1. Taxonomy (NCBI): domain Eukaryota; kingdom Metazoa; phylum Chordata; class Lepidosauria; order Squamata; family Natricidae; genus Thamnophis; species Thamnophis sirtalis. The sequence goes on from NW_028261382.1 coordinate 33,716,157, forward strand.
GGGAATGGAGGTTTTGAAGTATCCTTCCCCTGGAGTAGGGTGGGAATAAGATTTTGCAGTATCTTTCCCCCTGGAGTGGGGAGGGAATGAAGATTTTACAGTATCCTGGGGTGGGGAGGGAATGGAGATTTTGCAGTATCCTTCCCCTGGAGTGGGGAGAGGATGGAGAATTTGCAGTATCCTTCCCTTGGAGTGGGGAGGGAATGGAGATTTTGCAGTGTCCTTCCCCTGCCACGCCCACCAAGCCATGCCACGCCCACCAAGTCACACCCACAGAACCGGTAGTAAAAAAAACTTTGAATCCCATCACAGGTATTACAATATATACATTTTACACAGATAGAAATAAAGTTTGCCCAATCAGACACAACGTGATCTTTAAAGCATTTGTTTGTTCAGGCCTCTGTCTCTCTCTACCTTATCTATGGGGGCAGCACCACCTCCCCCTTGGCCAAGTGATGTATTTGGCAGAATGCTTTCAGGCTTTATGAGGCAGGAAAACTCCCTACTCTGGTTCCAGCAAAGTCTTTCATGGGAGGATTTACAGTCACAGACCTTATCTGGCTTGGAGAGTGGCCAGGTTGACATCTGCAAAACTTGGCCAGGAATCTCGGAGAGTCACGAACCAATGAAGCGAACTCCTGCAAACTCCACTCCCCTGTCACTCCTCTTTTATTCCCTCTGGGGGGGGGCGTTCACCGTCCACCTGTGGCCTTACTCCCAAGTCGACACCTGTTCTTTAGCTCTTCCCTTTGTCCGGCCACTCTGCGCATTCACACACTGGGAACAGGCTCCAGCTGTTCTTCTGCTTCACTGATGTCTGACTCTGAAGGCAGCTCATAACTGGCATATAGCTCTGTGAACCCCTCTCTGCCTCCGATCCAGAGCCCTCATCCAAGCCTTCCCCAGACTCCAGGACTGGCCCAGGTTCCTCCCCAACCTCCTCACTGTCTGAATCTGGCGGGCCACCACTGAACGTTGGACTAGAAAGCTCCAAGGCCCTTCCAACCTTATAATTCTTTTTTTTTTTTTAATGTGAGTTGGCCATCTCGGTGACCCTAACCTTCGTTGCACCAGGAAGCTGTGAATCAGAGGCTTGGGGTTTAACTGGAGGCAGCTTGTTTAGATTGCATTTTTGGGAAGGACTCCATCAACTCTTTCAAAAGTAGAGCATGGCACGGCGCCATAACTTTTCTGCGCTGGGTCCCACCAGCCAAGAGCGATGCTGAACTTAGCAAGGAGTCATTTCAATGGAATTTGCGAAACTCTGCATTGAGTCTTTCCCCAGCTGGAAAGTGGAGGGCTGCGGAGCATGGACAAAGTGCCTTTGGGAGCAACGATCCCAGCTGAGTGGGGGAAGTGTTTATTTTCCATGCTGTCTCTCTTTTCTACATTCCTCTGCTGGGTTTATATTTGAATTAAACAGAGACGCTCTTTTCTTTAGGAATTGGTGGCACCAAGTCATCGCAACACAGTTTTCCTCCGCACTGCAATTCAGAATTTTTAAAAAAATAAGTTTTCAAAATAGCTCGGGGAGAGGTGACCTAAAATTGATACGAAAGAGAGATTAACCTGATTTTGCATTTAATAACCGCAGCAAGACTGCTGGTGGAGCAATACTGGAAGAAGGAAGATTTGCCTACTATTCAAGAATGGACATTGAAAGTAACAAACCTAGCAGAGATGGCTAAAATATCAGCATATCTCAAGGACCATTCCAATGAGAGATATAAACTGGAGTGGAGAAGATGGATTGACTATACTCAAAATAAATACGGGACTAAGAAATTCCGGATAGCTTATGACTAAAGAAACAAGGAATGATATAATCTGTTTAGAGCTAGCCTAGCAAAGAGGAGTTAAAGCTCAAATGAAAGATGATATTAACTTTTTTTAAAGTTTATTTTAGAATGTTTTTGTTAAAGGTTTATACCCTGTATTGGTTCTGGGAAGTCGGGAGAGGGGAAGGTTTGGGGAGGACGGTTATGTGGGGGAGGGTGGGGAGAGGGAAGTAAATATTTGTAAAAGTTTTTTTCCCCCAAATTCTAAAATTGATACGAAAGGAATGTCTTTATTAGCCGAAGCAAAATTTACAAAACCAGGTGGGTTTTTTTTTTTTAATCTCCACCAACAATTCAGAAATTGAGGGAGTTTTTTTTTTAAAAAATCCCAGAATGCCAACAAGAGAGAGAAAACACACACACACACACACAGAGACACACACATATGTATACTGACACTAAATATATACCTTCCTCCCTGGCTTCAGCTGATAAGGAGGAGGACCTGTGGCTTAATGGCTAAGACGTCTGCCTAAGATGTAATACAGCACAGGTTCGAATCCCAGTAAGCGTATGGCTAGCTGATGAGAGCTAAATAGCTTGAAATAGATCTATACTAGTCTCCTTTTATTTATTTATCAGCACAAATATCTCACACACACACACACACACACACACACACACACACACACACAATTGTAAGCGACACAGATTGTCTCCCTGGCTTGTAAATCATCACTGAAGCCTTGCAAAAATCCAACTGTTGAGCAAGCCACAATTAACTGGGTCACCCGTCACCACAAACCATCATCCAGAGGTCACAAACCAGATCAGCTCCAGCCAAGGAAATGACACAGCGGCTTAACTTGATGAATGAACTAAGTTGTTTGGACTTTGTTCAAGAAATCGCTGCCAGAGAATTAATGGAATATCTAAACGTTAACTCTTTTTTTTTTTTTTTTTTTTTGAGAATGCAAGTTTGAACAGAATTAGGTAATTTGGAATAGACTGTCTGGGGAGTAACCTCTACATTTTATCAACCAGAATTTAGGTTTTTAGCCTAGGAGAGTCGCCAGCACTTAGATATTTGGGATTAAACGTTCTCCTTCTCTACAAAACGTTCCAAACACAAAGTCCATTAAAGTTCGCGATAAGAAAAAGGGACTTTGTCCATGTTTTTAATATTGTGTTATAAAGAGAGCTCGCCAGCAATGTTTCCTGGACATGAAGAGCTTGTCAAGGCTTGTGAAAGACCACAGTGCTAAATCTTTCTTCTCTCGTTTGCGATTTTATCCGACTTTATCTTTTCCTTCTTCATAATATGAGAACTTGAATTTCGAAAGGAAAAAGGCTGGGGTCAAAACTTTGGCTACAATACTAAAATTCTTTAAAAAAAACCCTTTGTTGTGGCCAGTATCATTTCTTTAATCTTAATCTGCAGTTATCCTGGGAAATATACACTTCATTACTTTTTGTTCCCTGGGTTATTTTTTTTTCTCTTTTCCAATCCAGTATGGGATTTCTTTTTGGTCTCCTTTCCCTACCATCCAGATTCCACCTTGTTTAATGTTGGAAATTAGTTAAAGTGATGCTCCTTTCTTTCTTTCTTTCTTTCTTTCTTTCTTTCTTTCTTTCTTTCTTTCTTTCTTTCTTTTGTCCTTTCCTTCCTTCCTTCCTTCCTTCCTTCCTTCCTTCCTTCCTTCCTTCCTTCCTTCCTTCCTTCCTTCTTTCTTTCTTTCTTTCTTTCTTTCTTTCTTTCTTTCTTTCTTTCTTTCTTCCCCTTATGTGTTTTTCAATCTCTGTAGCCTTCCCTTTGTCTGTCTTTCCTACATCTTTAATTCACACATTGCAAAACAAGAATGGAAAATAATCCTCGACTTACAAGCATCCATTTAGTGATTGTTCAAATTTACAATGATGCTGAAAAAAGTGACTCAGGACTGCTCCTCGCACTTATGACTGTGGCAGTATCCTGGTTTAGCTTAACAATCGTGTGATTCACTTACCGGCTGCAATGATTCGCTTAACAACTATGGCGATAGAGTCATAAAATCAGGCACGGGTCACTAAACAACCCCTTGCTTAGCAACAGAAATGCAGGTTTCAGTTGTAGTTGGGAGTCGAAATCTACCTGTGCCTCTTCAGCACCTTTAATCTGGTCCCTGAAATCATTGGAATGCAGAGAAAAATCTATTGGATTTGCAATTCTACAACGGGGATTCCAAAATTCTACGCCCCGTAAGGCAAACTTCTTGAAGTCTGATATTAAAAAAAATATCTGCTTTGCAGATCCAGCATTTCTTGTGGATTTGACCACCAAGGGAAATGGCCTGTGGCTTGTTGAACAAACCACAAAGGGATGGTTCCCACAACTTCTGAAGGCAACTTCTGTCCCATGGGTTGATTGTTCCCACTGTCAGAAAGCTCTTCTCTGCGCTCTTTCTAGAGTCCCAACCTCTTTTTAATAGTGTGGTGGCCAAAACTGGATGCGGGATTCTAGGCGTGGTCTTTATAGAGTTGTTTTAACAGATTTTAACAGATGAACAGAATTGGAAGGGACCTTATCGATCATCTAGTCCAGTGGTCCCCAACCCCCGGTCCGCGGACCGGTGCCGGGCCGTGGAGTACCTGGCACCGGGCCGCGCAGCGGCCAGGGGACATGATCGCTGCAGCGCAAAGGCTCCTGCGCCATGCGCAAAAGCTCCTGGGCCGTGCGCAAAGGCTCCAGGGAAGAGAGCCCCGCGCTGGTACGCACGTGATATATAAACAATCAATGTGTCTTCGCGAACAACGCCCCCCTACCCCTGCGCGCGCTCAGCGGGCCACGGTAAAATTATCAAAGGCTGACTGGTCCGCCGCGATAAAAAGGTTGGGGACCACTGATCTAGTCCAACCCCCAGCTCAAGCAGGAGACCCTACACCATTTCTGAAGAGTCCAGTCTCTTCTTGAAAGTCTCAAGTGATGAAGCTCCCACAATTTCCAAAGGCAACTTCTGTTCCACGGGTTGATTGTTCTCACTGTCAGAAAATTCCTCCTCGTTTCTAGGTTGAATCTCTCCTTGGTCAATTTCCATCCATTATTCCTTGTCTGGCCTTCGGGTGCTTTGGAGAATAGCTCTCTGTGGCAGCCCCTCAAATATTGGAAGGCTGCTCTCCTGTCTCCCCTGGTCCTTCTCTTCCCTAGATTAGCCATGCCCAGTTCCTGCAACCCTTTGTGTGTTATAGTTTCCAGTCCCCTAAATCCTCTTGGTTGTTCTTCTTGGCACTCTTTCTAGAGTCTCCACATATTTTTTTACAGTGTGGTTTGAGAGAATTGCTTTCTCTTACCTCCAGAGCTTGATCCAGCTGTCCTCGCTGGAGACAGAGACAGCCAATGTTGAAATGTATCTTGGAAGGAGGATTCTCGATGCCACGAAAGATGTCCAAGGCAGTATCCAGATTGCCTTTCTCAAGGGTGAGGATACCTTTGTCCCAGTCTCCTAGTAGCTGCTTATAAGCCATCAGCCTTGGTTTCTAATCTTGCGTTGGTCGTTGGAGAATTAATATCCCGCCTTTGTTCTGCTCGATTTGGCTTTTAGAATGAAGTAAACCAGGAAGTGGAGTATTTGTTTTTGCTCATGGAAGGAAGTGCAGTTGGTGGAGGAGGGAGAGTCATCCAGGTCCAAGATAATAATAACCTTACCTTGAGAAAATAATCTATCTAGGACTCCTGGGAGTTGTTATTATCCAGAGAGGCACTAGGTGGCATCAGAGAGAGACACGGAAATCTCTCTGTCACCATCTAGTTTTGAGGTCTTGAGGTTTAGCTGGATTTAGGTGTGTGGAGTTAATTCTGAAATAAACTTTAAGGTAAAAATTCCCCTCGCACATATGTGCTAGCTGTTCCTGACTCTGGGGTGGTGCTCATCTCAGTTTCTAAGCCAGCGCTGTCCGAAGATCTCTCCGTGGTCATGTGGCTGGCATGACTCAATGGCGAAGGTGCATGGAAGACTGTTCCCTTCCCACCAAAGGTGGTTCCTATTTCTCTACTTGCATTTTTATGTGCTTTCGAACTGCTAGGTTGGCAGAAGCTGGGGTAAGTCATGGGAGCTCACTCTGTTATGCGGCGCTAGGGATTCGAACCACTGACCTTTCTGATCGACGGGGCCCGGCATGCACCACATGAACACGTGCAGTGCGCACGCACAATGGCATGGTACGTGCATGTATACTTACCTCTTGCGACGCCTCCGCGATGCTCCAGCTGCTTGGCAGAGCGTCGCGCAGGCGACATGCACTCTATGCGCGGAAGCACCAAAGAACTCAAATAAAGGTAAGGAGCTCAGGCGGGCAGGTGGGGCCTCCAGAGCACCGTACCGGTACGATACCCGGTGCTCTCGGCAGGCACCGTTACGCCTGAACCAGGGCGTACCTCCTGCAACCCACCACTGTTACCTTCCCACCAAAGGTGGTCCCTATTTTTTGTAATTGGTCATGAACCAATCAAACTCATTGTCTCCTGCAAACTCCACTCCCCTTTCGCTCTTCTTTTATTTCCTCTGGGAGGGGCCATTCACCGTCCACCTGTGGCCTTACTCCCAAGTCGACCCCTGTTCTTTAGCTCTTCCCTTCGTCTGGCAACTCTGCGCATGCGCAAACTGGGGACAGGCTCCAGCTGTTCTTCTGCCTCACTGTTGTCTAACTCCGAAGGCAGCTGATAACTGTCAGACGGCTGTGGCCCGCTCTCTGCCTACGACACAGAGCCGTCATCGGAGCCTTCCCCAGACTCCAGGACTGGCCCATCTTCCTCCCCAACCTCCTCACTGTCCGAATCTGCCGCCAGCTTTGCAGGCCATTGGCAGGCCACAACATGTGTGTGTGTGTGTGTGTGTACTTAATGTACTGTATATGTATGTATCCTCATGAAAAATGGATATATCAATGAGCAATCATCAAGCATTTACCCCCAACGCTGTTGCAGCTAAAGGAACTGCGTGCAAAAATGGACAAAGATACAAGAAGCAGGCAGGATGAGAAAACCCAACAGACTTTATTGGTCATTTGTCAATGTATAAAAATGGTCATCAGGATAAAGAACAGTGTGATTACAGAGGAATTCCTGGTTAAATTCATATATTATACTATGTACACATCTGAATGGCGTTTCTAAATACAAAATATACAGGGCTGAAGAGCCGAAATAGATACAAGCGAAGGGTTAGCAAAATTAGAATCGAAAAGGAAAGGAGGAAGGTCTGGGCGTTTCTTTTTTTCCAGGGAATCTTATGTGCTTTGTGACAAAGTGGTGATTTATCCACAGTTTCAAACTTCAAGTAACATGGAAAGCGCCTCGAAAGGAAGAGGAAATAGTCAAAGGAGAAGAGGGTTTTGTTTATTATTGCTTTTAATTAGACATTTCAATTGATTGTTGAGATGCACGGGGAAAGTTTTAGAAGCGGCCAATTAAAAATGCTGGTTTGATCCATTGGCATCTTTTGCATTTTGCATTTTTATTTTAAATTAATTCCATGCAGAGAAACGTGTAGGTGAGGATCTCTCTTGCATTTGTCTGCTCTTGAAGGCACAGGGATATAAAGACTTAGCAAATATCGATCTATTTTGCTCTGAAACCATGCTGGGGAATTTGCTAACTATTTTTCAGTTCAGCAATGGAATATGATTATCTTGAAACTCCCCTCCCCCCAAAAAAGTGGTGTTATTAGCCATCAAACCTCAAAAATACACTTTCCCCCAAAAGGTGCCCACAATTTTGGCTGCTACTGTAGATGCCAGTCTATGATACTTGCTGGCAATGTCTACCATTTGATGTGGTCTTCAGGAAAATGGGTTGCATGGCACCAGTGGTGGGTTTCAAAAATTGTTCGAACCTACTCTGTGGGTGTGGCCTCCTTTGTGGGAGTGGCTTGCCACCCATGTGACCGGATGCGAGTGGCTTGCCGCCCATGTGACCGGATATGAAGATGCTGACGACACTTGTCAGAACCACCTTAAATTACCTCACACACAGCACTGGCATGCATAAGAATAGGATGTAAACTTGCTTTTTTAAAAGGCATCTTTGGTTTGCGTTAAAACAACTTCAACACACGCAATGTTCTGATTGCACCACAAACACAGTAGTCATCCTCACCTTACACAGAGGCCCTGAGTTTTATAAATATGAGCATGATAGTGTAGAATAATCATATCCAAGGACCAGTGGTGGGTTTCAAAAATTTTTGGAACCTCTTCTGTAGGTATGGCCTGCTTTTTGGGTCCACTGGTGGAACCTCTTCTAACCGGTTCGGTAGATTTAACGAACCGGTTCTACCGAATAGGTGCGAACTGGTAGGAACCCAGCTCTGCATGGCACCTATAAGACCAGACAGTTGAGTCCATAGAAGAGAGAAGATAAAACACTTCTTCTCCCATATCAAGTTCCTCAAACTAATTTGCATTAAGGCAGAAGATAAAAGTCTTCGGTATTACCAAGTTTCCCAAGCTGATTTGCATTTCCTTGATATTAATTAAAAAAAAAAAAAAGAACGGAAACCTAATTATTTGAATAAGGCACCAGGCGTGGCGCTTCAATAGAATTCTTTTAAGTCAAGTTTACTCCTCGCTTTTCAAGGAGTTTGCCTCACTCAAAGTACACCAGGTGTTTTCCCAGCCGTGCTTACCTTTTTCCAGATCAGTTAGGATGGAAAGGGTTGATGGTTAAACTGTTCAAAAGGTCATTTTTCTTTCCCCGAACTGAAAATCGAAATTCTGGAAGAGAGTGTTACAGCAAAGACATTTTTTTCTTCTTCTTCCTCAAAAATCAATCCAGTTGCCTTTTCAAAAATAACTTTTGATATATCTCCAGCGGAGAATTATCCTGGCATGGGAAAATGGAGTTATTTATCAAGCTATGCCCTAGATTTGCTCAGATATTGCTTTGTGCAATTAAAGGTAAAGGTTCCCCTTGCACAGAGGTGCTAGTCTCTAGGAGGCTCAACTCCGGTTCAAAGCCGAAGAGCCAGCGCTGTCCAAAGACGTCTCAGTGGTCATGTGGCCTGCATGGCTAAACGCCAGAGGCACACAAAATGCTGTTACCTTCCCACCAAAGGTGGTTCCTATTTTTCTACTTGATTTTTTTACGTACTTTCTTCGAATTGCTAGGTTGGCAGAAGCTGGGAAAAGTCACGGGAGCTCACTCCGTTAGGCAGCGCTAGGGATTTGAACCACCTAACTGCCGACCTTCTGATCAAAAGCTCAGCATCTTAGCCACAGAGTCACTGCGTCCCTTAGCTACCACGTTCTGTGCAATTAACAATAATCTTAAGCGCCATACAAAAAATAAAGCAGGTGGTAACCAGTGGTGGGATTCAGACGGTTCGCACCTATTCGGGAGAACCGGCTGTTAACTTTCTAAGCACTTCGGAGAACCGGTTGTTGGAAGAAATCTCCTTTTGTTTTTTTCCATTTTACAGGGCTAATCCTGTACGGAAGGCAGGAAGGCATATTCTGGAGTTGTTTCTAGCCTCATCTTTATTGCCCTGCTTACAGAAACTGCCTCTCCAGTTAACCCTTATTACATTATAACAGCTAAGGTGAAGCACTCATCGACGGGAGTGATGGTGAGTTGGCCACTCCCACACAGTCACATGACCATCGAGCCATGCCTACCCAGCTGGTCATTAGGGCAGAGAACCAGTTTTTAAATTATTTGAATCCCACCACTGGTTGTAACGATGATCAAACTTGATACACGTTAATTTGAAATCACGGGCTGGTTAAAAACTGGTTAAAAACTGCATAGTTTGCAAGATAGAAATGTGATTTTTCTAGAAATCTGGATCCTTTTGGGGAGGAAGCAGAGGGAAAAAAATTTTTTTGTTCAGTCAAATCTGTCTTTTTTGTGTCTTTTCCAAGATCCTTCCCACAAAACTCCCAATTTTCAAGCTTAAATATATCCTCATGGGCTAGAAAAACCCAGTTGGCTAATTTTCAACCTTTTAAAAAACCTAGGAATGAAAGCCACAGGTGTTTTAAGGGATTTAAAATAAAGACTGTTAGAAACGCTGGAAGAAAAACAAAATTGAGATGTTCTGAGGTGGGCTGTGACTTCTTTGGCATCTTCGCAACTTGCAATATAGCGCGATTTGAATATCAGTCCTTTTGGGCTATCCAAGACCCATTTCATCTTGGTATTAATCACAGTGTCGATTAAGCCTTTCTACGATAATGCCATCCCCCCCCCAAAGTAAACAATTTGTTGATATCTAGAAGGCCTAACTATAAATCTTGACATTCATTTTTGTTTTGCTCTCCACAAAAGTCGTAAATCCAGTGTGGGAAACTTCACGCGTCTCCCCTTTTTGGTGAATCGGCAGTCACAAGCATCCATCAGCTCCCCAAATTTGATTGAAAGGTAGGAAGGATAGTAGTTGGTGGTCTGATAGAAAATAGGAGCCCAAGGTCCCACAGGATCAGGTGTGAAATCCAGCAGGTTCTGACAGGTTCTGGAGAACTGGTTGCAGAAATTTTGAGTAGTTCAGAGAAACGGTAGTGGAAATGTTGAGTAGTTCGGAGAACCGGCAAATGTCACCTCTGGCTGGCCTCAGAATGGGGAGGGAATGGGGATTTTGTAGTATCCTTCCCCTGGAGTGGGGTGGGAATGGAGATTCTGCAGTATCCTTCCCCTGCCATCTCCACCAAGCCAAACCCACCAAGCCACTCCATGCCCACCAAGCCACGTCCCCAGAACCATTAGTAAAAAATGTTGAATTTCACCACTGCACAGGATGCATCAAACATGGTCTTCAGGAAAGGTGGACCGATATCCCAAGAAGGTGACTCTTCCAAAGAGATGGAACATTATTTGTCTTCCGTTCTGGAGACAAGTGGATTCTGCTGAGAGCTAGGAAGGAGGGACAAAAGGCCTTCTCCATATTTCAAGGAAAGAAGTCAAAACTATTCCATGAGATGTTCGTTTTCTCAGCCCTCTGAACCGTGGCTGAGAAAAGCAGCAGCTTTCCAAGATGCCCCCATGGAGAAAGCCATACAGAATATGGATCCTTCTCGCCAAGGTGATGTAGTCTCCTCAACTTGGTGCCATGCTTCTTCTCAGGATGGCCACCAGCCACATGGCCAAGAGGGCTTTTTTTCCCCAGGTCATGGATGGAAGAGATGCCAGTGGGCACCTACTTGGCCATCAACATGGGAAAATCAACCCAGCCAGCAGAAAAGGGGCTTGGGCCATATCTCCCCCTAGTCTCTTGAAGACATCTCAAGACTAAGTAATTCAACGGTGACTTTGGTGGTTCATCTGACTTCACCTGGTCTTGTCCACAGGAAAGAGGCAGTCAAACAACGACATGAGAACCTTTGGCCCAGCTACAGTAGTCTTTCAACAGTCCCACATTCTCATATAGGTCCGATACTTCCATCCATCTGCTCGATGAGAAACAGATGGATTGCATCAAAAGTGGGGCGATCTTTGATATCGCGGCTCCAGCATTTCATCATCAAGGAGAACACAGGATTCGAACACAGAGGCGGCTGGGACAAGTAGGCCTGTGGACCAGAAGAGCAGAAGGATGTCACAGAGAGATTTTTGGAATTAATTGAGGTCCATTTTTCCCCCTTTTTCATCAGACATAGAATAATAGGGATGAAAGAGACCTTGGAGGTCTTCTAGTCTAACCCCCTGCTTGAGCAGGAGACCCTACACCACTCTGGACAGATGGAGGTCCAGTCTACCCATGGAAACCTCCAAGGATGGAGCACCCACAGAGACAAGCCATTCCACTGATTAATTATTTTCACTGCCAATTTTTAATTTATTTCAGAAAGGCCATTCACGACTACCTAGATCAGTGACGGTAAACCTTTTTGGCACCGAGTGCCTAAACCGGAATGTGTGTGCACGTGCTGAAGCCCCGGAAACTTGTGCGCATCCACCACCTGGTCTTGTCAACTCCCAGCGTTGTCATGGGAGACAAGGAGGGGAGTGTATTCCATGCATATTGTCAGCTGGAGTCAGATGTCAGCCAGCTTGGGAGGGGTGCAACTTATAGGGGAATGTGATCTATGACACAGACTGAAGGGCGGGAAGGAACAGGGGTAAAGGTCAGCAATGAATCAAACAAAGCAGAGGCTTGGCTGCGAACAGATCTTGCCTAATGCGGCTCCTAATAAATGACTAGTTTTTTGTATTGGCTCGATGCTCATGAATCAATTAGTGCATTTTAAGGAAATCTCACAGACAGTCAAGTCTATGCTTTGCTTGCTTTATTGCTGACCATTAACCCTGTTCCTTCCCTCCCCTCAGTCTATGTGATAGATCTGGAGAGAAATTCCCTTTAACCTAAATAAAAGGGGTTTTATCGAGAGTCGTGGAGTCGGCTTTCTGCTCTTGGAAAGCCTAAGTCAGAACACAATCCCAGGAAAGAAGAATATCCAACATAACATTAACACGACATTAACACGTGAAGTGTTAATACCACTTTATAATGCCTTGGTAAGGCCACACTTGGAATACTGCATTCAGTTTTGGTCACCACGATGTAGAAAAGACATGGAGACTCTAGAAAGAGTGCAGAGAAGAGCAACCAAGAGGATTAGGGGACTGGAGGCTAAAACATATGAAGAACGGTTGCAGGAATTGGGTATGTCTAAGTTTAATGAAAAGAAGGACTATGGGAGACATGATAGCAGTGTTCAATATCTCAGGGGCTGCCCCAAAGAAGAGGGCGTCAAGCTATTCTCCAAGGCACCTGAGGGCAGAACAAGAAGCAACGGGTGGAAACTAATCAAGGAGAGAAGCAACTTAGAACTAAGGAGAAATTTCCTGACAGTTAGAACAATTAATCAGTGGAACAACTTGCCTCCAGAAGTTGTGAATGCCCCAACACTGGAAGTCTCTAAGAAGATGTTGGATAGCCATTTGTCTGAAACGGTATAGGGTTTCCTGCCTAGGCAGGGGGTTGGACTAGAAGACTTCCAACTCTGCTATTGTATTATTGTATAATTAATTGATTTGAGGGATCCTACCTGTCGGCCTTGATCGCGGAAGAATTCCCCTGTATTCTCAATGACCTGTTCATCAGAAAGCCAACTGTACGGCTGCTCTTTGCATAAGGTGTACATCTCCCACAATGTCACACCAAAGGCCCAAACATCACTGGCGGTGGTGAACTTTCCCTAAAGGGAAAAAAACAAACAGTCGCAGGTGACTGAAAGTCTCTACCAGTTCTGGATCATGTCTGTTCCTGTTTGAGGAGCTGCTAGGAGGTCCTCTCTTAATCTTCACCACCCTGAATGTTCTCCAAGTAGCTGGACATCAGGCATCTAATTCAGTGCGATTCTTGCTAAAAATTCTAAGAAGGGATGTTCATACATCCTGAAGTTGCGATTGTTTGCCCTGGAGATCACAACTCAGTGAAAAGAAGTCTGTTCTTCTACTTGCTGGCTTTTCATTAATTGGATGTTAATTAGCCCATTTGTTGCACATTCAAACTGGTTAGTAATTCTCCCTTTCTTGGACAATCCCCCAAGAAGAACTCCAGGCATGGTCAGTTATATCTGAAACATTTTTAAGCAGACAGGACTATTAGTTCCTTCTCCATTTTGGTTTCTGGACCATCTAGGAGGTGAATTAGAACTTCTTAATACTGACTTCTTTGGTTAGAAGAGTTTTCAAAGTAAAGTATTGCTGCTAACTTTCTAAGCAAAGAGATCTTAGAAAGGAGAGTAGAAGAAGAGATGATAATGAAGAAGAAGGAGGAGGAGAAAGGGAGAAGGAGGAGATGGGATTAAGATGGTTGTTGTTGATGATGATGATGGAGGAGGAGGAAAAGAGAGGAGAAGGGGAAAGGAAGAGGAGATGGAGGCAGGATGACTATGTTTGATGGAAAAGAAAAAGCAAGAAGGAGGAAGATGAGTAGAAGAAAAAGGAGGAGGAGGAGATAGAGACAGGATGATGATGATTGATGGAGATGATTGAGAAGAAAAGTGAGAAGGAGAAGGATGAGAGGAAGGAGAAAGAGAAGAAGGATAAGGGGAAGAGGAAGGTAGAGAAGGAGATTGAGATGAGATGATAATGACTGATGAAGAAGGAAAAGAAAGAAGGAGAAGAACACAATTTTAGTTGGCCTACAATTCCATCTTCTTACCAACAGAATACTCTCCCAGGCCATCCAACGGATCGGTAACACAGCCCTGCCTTGTATCCGGTAATAATCACCACTGTAGAGATTCCTGCTCATGCCAAAATCAGCAATCTTGATGGTATAGTTATTTCCAACCAAACAGTTGCGTGTGGCCAAATCCCGGTGGACAAAGTTGAGGGACGCCAAGTATTTCATGCCAGAAGCAATCTGAGTGGCCATGAGCAAGAGATGGAGATTGCTGAGGAAAGAAGAGTCAATGCCAAGAATCAGGCAAGGAATCTCGAAGATCTCACTGATGTCCATCATCAATGCGATAGATTCCACCAACAAGTAGATCATTCTCAGGTGACATAGACCTCCTGGTTTCTTGTACAGAGAAAACCCCAAACTTTGCATCCCAAAGACCGGCTTTTAGATGAAATGCAAACTTTATTGTCATCTCCCCCAAGGTCCTTAGAAACCAGTTCTGAAGTCCTTAACTGACCTTGGAAATTTTGGTGGCAATGAATACAGGAAGTCTACACCTAAAATGGAATTTGCTGCAAAGCCGAATCGATTTTTTCAGAAGGGCACATCCCCCGAGCATGCATTTTAATGCCTCTTCATTCCTTTATTTCTTTAGTTTTATCCCACCTTTATTGTTCTCAATTTAAGTTTGGGCCAACTCTTTCCCTTCCCCTCCGTCACCTGACACAAGGAACGTTGCTGGAACGTGTGAAAGTGCTTCTGCTCTGCCTTTGCAGGAGGAACTGGTGAAGGTCCCCATTTTCCATGTATTCGGTGATCATGCAGAGAGGATCGTCCTTCACACACACACCCAACAGACGGATGATGTTTGGGTCATTCAGACGGGACATGATCTTGATCTCTTTTAGGAAATCGTTCCTAGGAAGGGTAGAAGAATAGAGTAGAGTAGATTAGAGTAGAGTAGAGTGGAGTGGAGTGGAGTGGAGTGGAGTGGAGTGGAGTAGAGTAGAGTAGAGTAGAGTAGAGTAGAGTAGAGTAGAGTAGAGTAGAATAGAATAGAATAGAACAGAACAGAATAACAGAGTTGGAAGGGACCTTGGAGGTCTTCTCGTCCAACCCCCTGCTTAGGCAGGAAACCCTACACCACTCCAGCAAAGGGTTATCCAACATCTTCTTAAAAATGTCCAGTGTTGGAGCATTCACAAGTTCTGGAGGCAAGCTGTTCCACTGATTAATTGTTCCAACTGTCAGAAAATTTCTCCTTAGTTTTAAATTGCTTCTCTCCTTGATTAGTTTCCACCCATTGCTTCTTGTCCTGCTTTGGAAAATAGTTTGACTCCCTCTTCTTTAGGGCAGCCCCTGAGATATTGGAAGACTGCTATTATGTCTCCCCTAGTCCTTATTTTCATTCAACTAGACATACCCAGTTCCTGCAACTATTCTTCATATGTTTTAGCCTCCAGTCCCCTAATCCTCTTTGTTGCTCTTCTCTGCACTCTTTCTAGAATCTCCACATCTTTTTTACATCGTGGCGACCAAAACTGGATGCCATATTCCAAGTGTGGCCTTATAAAGTGGCATTAACCCTTCACATGATCTTGATTCTATCCCTCTATTGATGCAGCCTAGAACTCTGTTGGCTTTTTGGGCAGCTGCTGCACACGGCTGGCTCCTATTTCAATGGTTGTCCACTATGACTCCAAGATCCCTCTCACAGTCACTACTATTGAGCCAGGGACCACCTATACTGTACCTGTGTATTTGGTTTTCCTTGCCTAAATGTAGAAGAAGGATAGAAGGCCAAACGTTTTGTGTAGAACAGCCGCGAGACATCGGTGTTCCGACTTTATGGGGAAAGAAGCATATTTCTGATCCAGGGCCAAGAATTGATGCCACATGCTTTGGGATCTCAGCCTCCTGATTCATGCAAGTAATTAATTAGTCTAATTAAACGATCACAATTAATGCAATCACAACAGAGGGCTATCTGGGCTCCAGTGTGGAGGAGCTGTGGATTGTTGGTTCTTTGTCCAACTGTAGGGGAAGTTGGACAACTAGATAGGGTTGAACCAGAATATCCCTTCTTATGACATAGGACCATCTCTACATGGCCATGCTGTGCAATGATAGACAGCAATGCACAAAAGACTGGAATGAGACCTCCTCAGATCCTTGAGGACTTTACCGATGCTGTCACTGAAGCTTACCTGGCTGTCTTGGTGGCATCTGCTCTCAACATTTTCACGGCCACCAAAATTGCCCGGCTGGAACTTTCTGGAGAAGCAGCACGGCCCAAGAATTCCAGAAGACCAACAGCTTCACAAAGGTGGACCTGTCCATGTGAAGGGCCAACCCATGAGAACAAAAATTAGGCTACGCTACAAAGTATCTCCAGAGTTCAATCTAACCGAATGGTGGACAGCCAATGAAGTGTCCTACATCTCCTTGGGTTACTGATCTCTGAGTGGGAAATATGATCTACTCACTTCCCCACCCTGCCCTTCTCGATGTACTCACCTCCCCAAATTGTCCTTCTCCCAACTTCTCCTTGAGCTGCAGCTGGTGACGGGGAAACTCAGCGATGGAGATGTCCTTCTTGGTCAACGAGTCAACGGTGATGGCTGGCACGGCGTAGGTATTGTTTCCTGTCACCCCTTGCAAGTTGACGATGTCCGTCTCGGCGTAATGGGGGACGTTATTCTGGAATCCCTGGTGAGGGGTGCACTTGGTGACGTCGGGCTCTGCGTAATCGCCACTGCAGGCTGGAAGACCAAGGGAGACAAAATGGGTTTGGGCCAACGTCATGGTCAAAACCCTACGCAACTCATTTGGGAGGTTCTTCTTGCTCCGTTGGGCCAGGCAAAGAGAGTTTTAGAAAAAGATTCTGAAGGCTCTTCCAATCGGACACTTCCTTTTTGAAAGTCTCAAACTTTCTGGGCATATGAAAGATGGAATTTTCTGAGTCTGCTATCAAATTAACTTATTTAGGTGTTTTGATTGTAGACCTATCTCCCGTTGACCTTTCCTGGCCATTCAGAGTAGCTCAGGCTTTTATCAACAACTAGCCGATAACTTGGCGTTGCCTGGGTATTTATTTATACAGTGGGGCTATTTATTTATAGTCCGGACCAAACATAATTTCTAGTCCGGACCAAACATAATTTCTAATGCTGGATTTTGCCCCTTACCAGAGGGAGCCCCCTTGTGGAGTACTGTGAAGCCGTTACCATGGCAACTCCACTGTGCTGTACAGTAGAAGACATTTTACAGCAGTACAGTAGAAGTATTTGAAGGCAACAACAGGCTGTATCTTAACAGAACACACACCCCAGGTGATGTTAGGGGTGTCTTATCCCCACAGTATTTGTTTCCAGAGAGTAAGTCATCTGTGTACCAAGTTTGGTTGAAATTGCTCAAGGCGTTCCCGGGTTATGCTGGAACATACACATACATACACACACAGCCATAGATGATAGATAGATAGATAGATAGATAGATAGATAGATAGATAGATAGATAGATAGATAGATAGATAGATAGATAGATAGATAGAGATAGAGATAGACAGACAGACAGACAGATAGACAGAGATAGATAGATAGAGATAGATAGATAGATAGATAGATAGATAGATAGATAGATAGATAGATAGATAGATAGATAGATAGATAGATAGATGAATGTTTGAAGTTAATAAAGCCATTCCCTTTCCTTTAGGACACTCCCCATTTTCCGCCCATTCCCATCCCCACCGCCCAGACCAGACGAAAAATGGGGCGCGCAGAAGCCAAAAATGGGACATGCAGAAGCTGAAAATGGGGTGCACGGAGGCGACAATAGACAATGGCAATCCCTGCAGCCTGAAACAGCTGATGGTTGGGAGGCCGATCCAACCGACAATCAGCTATTTGTGCTAATCAGGCTGTGCTGAAACTGAAACAGGCTGTTTGCTGCAAGGAGGCAAGTCGCTGGGAGGCAGAGGCCAAAAGGTGGGGGGCAGAGGGGGGGGCAAATTCAGTGTATAAAATGTACCCAAATTTTCACCCTCTTTTTTGGGGGGGGGAGTGAGAGGTGGATTGCTACCGGTTTGCACCAGTTCAGGCGAACCAGTAGTGGTATTTTGGGCTTGATCGCAGAACTGGCAGCGACCCAGGCTGGCCACGCCCCTGAACTGGTTCCCCGGTCACCTCTGCCATTGCCGGCATGTTTTATAGTAATTTTTTCATGTTCTCTGCATGCGCAAGACAATTTGCAGTCAACTGCGCACGCACGGATGCGCGAAGCGAACCGGCAGCAACCCACTCTGAAAAAATACGGTAATTCCAGTCTTCCGGAGGGGTGGGTTTTGTGGTTTTGTCTATCTGGTGGGGCTGACATTTGAAGGAACAAACAAGCAAACAAAAAAGATCTATCGAGATTCACTCTGCTGCAAAAACCCAGAGAAGAACCTCATCTGATCACTGGGGTTGCAAATTGATCTGGTAACCAACTCACCAAAGAGAGAAACCAGGCATCTTGGAAGGCAGAAAAAAGGAAGGAGAAAATTGGAAAAGAAAAGCCTCAATGAGTGGAAAAGAAGAAAAAAGAGGAGTAAGAGGAGTAAGAGGAGGAGCAGGAGAGAAGGAAGTGAGGGAAAGAGGGATTCCCCATCCATTACCCTCTCTGAACCCATTCATTAGTGGTGACTGTGGCCTCGCCCTGTGCAAATTACTCAAGGAAAAGCTTGTAAGAAAAAACCATTCTCTATGCGCGGCTTTCAATTAGAGCAAGTTCTTGAAGGGAGGGAGTATTTTCCTCATCCCATCTGCTCTTAGTCCACTCTGGTGAAGTAGAACCATGATCTGGAACCCACAATAATCACCAAGTCATGGACACGCTCGTCACAGAAACCTCAACTCAAGTGGAATGTGCTGTTTGAACTCTACCACAGTAGAAGAGATCCGGCCGGCCAGTCCTAGAGGAGATCAACCCTGACTGCTCTCTAGAAGGCCAGATCCTGAAGAGGAAACTCAAAGACTTTGGCCACCTAATGAGAAGGAAGAAAGACTCCCTGGAGAAGAGCCCAATGCTGGGAACAATGGCGGGCAAAAGAAGAAGGGGACGGCAGAGGAGGAGGTGGCTGGATGGAGTCACCGAAGCAGTCAGCGTGAGCTTCAATGGACTCTGGAGGATGGCAGAGGACAGGAAGGCCTGGAGGAACATTGTCCAGGGAGTCGCAATGGGTCAGACACAGCTTCACAACTAACAACAACAGTAGAAGCTTCCCTACCCGAATCTTCGGCGCTTTGAGATAACTCTGGCAATTTCTGGAGGAGGGTGAGAGGCTGGTGGTATTCCAGATCCAAGGGGAAGACCCTCTCATAGGTGGGGTTGTTCTGGTAGATCTGTGTCTGGCCGTTGACAATTCTGGAGCTGTAGAAGGAGAGACGCACCGTGGCATCTTCTTCCAGGATTCGCCGGGGAGCCTACGGAGATCATTTGAGAGATCTTGTAAGCAACAGCGACCCACACTGGGAACTGTTCTTTCTCTGAAGATTGAGAAAGGTCTAGGTAGCTCAATGAAGGGTGCATGGTACCGTCTCCAGATGCTTCTGAGCGTACTGTCTCCACAGGATGGCGATGATAACCACCAAAAGGAGAAGAATGATGGCCACAAGACAGCCGACCAGACTAGAAGAGTTGGAGTCCTCTGCCTTCTGCTCGACCCTGGGACTGATGGAAGCTAGGATGGTGTTCCCTGCAAAAAATGTTCATAGTTGATCAGTCCAAATCAATATATATCAATGTGTGTGTCTGTGTCTGTGTGTGTTCCAGCATAACTCTGGAATGCCTGGAGCAGTTTCAAGCAAACTTGGTACACAGATGACTTACTCTCTGGAAAATAATATTGTGGATGGGGTAAGACACCCCTAACACCCTTTGGGGTGTGTGTTCTGTTACGATAAAGCCTGTTGTGCCTTCAAATGGCTTCTACTGTACTGCCGCAAAATGGCTTCTACTGTACAGAGCAGTGGAGTTGCCATGGTAATGGCTTCACAGTACTCCACAAGTGGGCTCCCTCTGTTAAGCGGGAAAATCCAACATTAGAAATTATGTTTGGTCTGGACATTCCCCCCCCTATAAATAAATATGTGGGCAATTGGCCAGGTTATTGGCTAGTCTAGAATAAAAGGGTTGAAAATAGCACCACCCACCGGTCCCCCTCCTCAGAGAAGTTCTAAATTATTTGCCTCTTACCCAAAGTCCCCTGTGTTGTGTTTGGTCCCTCTGATGATGGATAGGACTCTGTGGTGGGACTCCATGCAGAAGTAACCAGGATTGGATCTGAAGCATCCATATTGACTAAAGAATTGAAAGGGAGAAAGGCATTATCTCAATGTATCAATTCTAACTGAGGAGTCTGTATGCTTTTCACTCTCTCTCTCTCTCTCTCTCTCTCTCTCTCTCATTTACTCCCTCTCTCCCTCCTTTTTTTTCTCTCTCTCTCTCCCTCCCTCCCTCTCCCTCTCTCTCTCTCCACATACATGAGCCGAGGTGGTACAGTGGTTATGCAGCAGCACTGCAGGCTACTTCAGCTGACTGCTAGCTGCAATTCAGCAGTTCAAATCTGACCGGCTCAAGGTTGACTCAGCCTTCTTCTGAAGTGGTTAAATGAGGACCCAGATTGTTGGGGAGGGGGGGCAAGAGGCTGACTCTGTAAACCACTTTTAGAGGGCTGTAAAAGCACTGCGAAGCAGTATATAAGTCTAAGTGCTATTGCTCTCCCTTTTCTCCTTCCTTCCTTCCTTCCTTCCTTCCTTCCCTCCCTTAGCCTACCATCCTTCTGAGGTGGCTAAAAGGAGGAGCCAGATTGTTGGGAGCAAGAGGCTGACTCTGTAAACCGCTTAGAGAGGGATGCAAAGCACTGCAAAGCAGTAAATAAGTCTTCTTCCTTCCTTCCTTCCTTCCTTCCTTCCTTCCTTCCTTCCTTCCTTCCTTCCTTCCTTCCTTCCTTCCTTCCTTCCATGGTGTGCAGTGGTAAGAATGCAGAAATGCAGGTATTCTGCCAGCTGCCAGGAGTTCAATCCTGACCGGCTCAAGGTTGACTCAGCCTTCCATCCTTCCGAGGTTTGTAAAATGAGGACCCAGATTGTTTGGGGGACAATACGATGACTTTGAAAACCGCTTAGACAGGGCTGTAAAAGCACTATGAAGCAGTATATGTCTAAGTGCTACTATCTATCTATACCTGGTATGTCTCTGTCTGTCTGTCTGTCTGTCTGTCTGTCTGTCTGTCTGTCTGTCTGTCTGTCTGTCTGTCTATCTATCTATCTATCTATCTATCTATCTATCTACCTACCTACCTACCTACCTACCTACCTACCTATCTCTATATCTTATCTATCTATCCTATCATCTCTCTCTTTCTCTCTCCCCCTTTCCCTTTCCCTCTCCCTCTCCATATACATATATATATGTGTTTATGTTGTGTGTGTGTGTGTTTGTGTGTTGCATTTGTGTTGCATAACAAAGGCAACAGTAAAAATAATGGCTTTCTGTCGTGATGGTCTCTTGTGATGAGCCGATAGACAGAGAAAGGAAGCAGTATGCTTCCTCCCGTATTTGGGCATACCAGGGGTTGTGACACAATATCTATCTATCTATCTAGCTATCTGTCTGTCTGTCTGTCCGTCCGTCCGTCCGTCCGTCCGTCCGTCCGTCCGTCCGTCCGTCCGTCCGTCTGTCCGTCCGTCCATCCATCCATCCATCCATCTATCTATCTACCTACCTACCTACCTACCTATCTATCTCTGCTGACTCTATAAAACCGCTTAGAAAGAGCTGTAAAAGCACTACGAAGCAGTATATAAGTCTGCTATTGCTATTGCTATCCATCCATCCTATATGTATATCCACCCATCTCACAAGAGATGACTCTCGGCAGTGTGCAACATTTCTTATAAATATATATAAAGCAGTCAAAAAAATTAAAAAAAAACCACTACACGCTTTTTTTGAGGGGAAGGCTTGGGAAAACCGGGCACTTGGTGCCGAAAAGATTCACCATCCCTGGACTAGAGAGTGGTGCAGAAGAGGGAGAGATAAAAGGAGTGTCTGGGGATTTTAGTCCACTGGTTGTGACCGACTGTAAGGGCCCCTGCTCATTTCTAGGCCAGCACTGTCCAAAGACATTTCTGGGGTCATGTGGCTTCACAGATCGCTGTTCCCACCGAAGTGGTACCTATTTATCTATTCACATTTGAATGCTTTCGAACTGGTGGGCGGCCAGCCGACAATCCGTGCCACCCTGCAAATCAAGGGTAT
This sequence comes from Thamnophis sirtalis, assembly GCF_051295495.1. Classification (NCBI taxonomy): domain Eukaryota; kingdom Metazoa; phylum Chordata; class Lepidosauria; order Squamata; family Natricidae; genus Thamnophis; species Thamnophis sirtalis. Next base: position 33,738,343 of record NW_028261382.1, read on the forward strand.
TGGTTGACACTCCCCACCCACCCACCCCGGGTGTTCACCTGATTGAAAAGAGACCTCGCTGATCATCATCCAGGTATCGGCGAAGTAGAAATGGCAAAGGATGGCTTTGCCAACGTGGTGGTGGAAGGGAACGGTCACGAATCGCGCGCTGGGATTCTTGTCATCCAAAACGGTGCTCAAGCCCACAGGTTGCGGGTCCCACTCGGTGACCCACTGTGGTTTGAAGAGACATTCCACCCTTTCAAAGATCTTCACCCCTTTGGAAAACATGTTGTTGCAATGGACCTGTAGTTGCACGGCGGTGGGGAGAGAAAAATGGCAACCGTCAGGTAGCCATGTTGGCTTTTCTGTTGCGGGAAGTGGTACATCCCTCTGAAATATCGACGGGCTAAATATTTGTAAAGATCAAGTTTTAATTTTATATTATTTATACATATAAATGTGTGGATGGTGTGATACCTGGATATCATACATTTCAATACACATAGACATAGTCTTATTACTCCTAAGTATTCCATTCCATTCCATTATTTCATATTATTTATTCATGCCTTTTACTATTCCCCTTCATTTCTAAACCTTCCATCTATTCTTTTATCTATCTTAATACACACAAACCATTATTCCCCTCTTACTTCTGTCCCTATTTTAACTTTTTTCCATCCTCCAGATCACTTTTATATTCAGACATGTTATATTGTTTATATGTCTCTTGGTTAATTCAAAAATTTCATCCGTTCCTTCATTATTCAATACCTGAGAATACAATTTTAAAAACAAATTACAATTGATTATATTTTTAAAATACATATTTTCATATTCTTTCCAGTCCTTCAATCCATATTGTTCTACTATTGGTTACATATTTAGATGAAAATACGTATATGTTTTCCTTAACCATCCCTTATTTGATTCTAGCCTTTCACTGCTAATCATATTTTTTATCATATTTCCCTTAACTTCTAAATTTCATCCTTCAAAATATAGGTATATTTTTTTCTAATTGTCCATTATTGTTTATATGTCTCTTAGTTAATTCAAAATTTCATCCATTCTTTCATTATTCAATACCTGAGTATACAAGTTTAAAAACAAATTACAATCGATTATATTTTTTAAATACATATTTTCATATTCTTTCCAGTCCTTCGATCCATATTGTTCTACTATTGGTAGATGATTGGTAGATATGTTTAGATGAAAATATGTATATGTTTTCCTTAATCACCCCTGATTTGAATCTAGCCTTTCACTGCTAATCATATTTTTTATCATATTTCCCTTAACTTCTAAATTTCATCCTTCAAAATATAGGTGTATTTTTTTTCTAATCGACATTATTCGATTCTAACATTTCACTGCTAATCATATTTTTTATCATATTTCCCTTAACTTCTAAATTTCATCCTTCAAAATATAGGTATATTTTTTTTCTAATCGCCCATTATTCGATTCTAACATTTCACTACTAATCATATTTTTATACACATTTAATAGTATCCTCATTTAAACTCTAAATATTCCACTTCTTCATATCCATATCCATATTATTATCCTATCAGGCTAACTATATAGTAATTGTCCAACCTGTATAATTGAGATATTAGTACACATCATTAGTACACATCATTCATAAGAATTTTTTTTACTTGTTCACTCTAAACGTTAACCTAGGGTTAACCTAACCTTTCGAAGAAGACAGGCATCAAAAATGTTTCACCAGGAGAAGATTCTACCTTCATGGAGGTGAAGTTCCTCTGATGGTCAAACTGGAACTCCATCTCCACCACACCGTTGCGGAAGCTGTCGTTCCTCCAGCCGATGTAATCGTAGCCTGGCCACGCCCGGTATTGGTGGCTCTTGGTGAAATCATCCAGTCCCAGAACACCGTCTGTCAGCTGGCCCAGCCCACCATGGAGGAGCCTGGCAGGAGAGCATTACCCAGTCAGAAGAAGTTTTGGAGGTGCTATCTAGACGATAGATATACTACGTTGGGACCTTATGGTTTTGTCCACTTCCCTCTCGGGATAGGGATTGATGTTCTACCTAAAAGGTAGCTCTGGGTTCAGAAATGGATAATCAATGTTAATCAGAGGTGAAATTCTCTGAAGTCTGCTAATGGTTCGCTTTGCTACCAGTTCACTTCATGCGCATGCGTGCTCAATGTGCACTTTGCGCACTACTGAAAATGGAGGATTAAGAAACCTTTTCTGAATCTGCAAAGTAGGTAGAAAAGTGAGAGATGGGGGATAACGTTACCTAGTTGGGTCATGAAACATCTGCAAGAAAACCACCAAGCTCAGAGAGCACCAAGGACTCCACAGTCATATCCCTCCTCCTCCTCCTCCTCCTCCTCCTCCTCCTCCTCCTCCTCCTCCTCCTCCTCCTCCTCCTTTCTACCTCTGTTAACATTACCTAGTTGAGTAATGAAACATCTGCAAGAAAACCACCACGCTCAGAGAGCAACAAGGACTTCACAATTCAACCCTGAGCTACAAATATTCCCCTCTATCGGTAAAATGGACCTTGATGTCCTTCTGCAAGGTGGTTTATAATCTTTCTTAAAACGAAGTGGGTGAAAAGGGACATTAGCATCCCTTAAGCGGCAGTTTTGTGGATCCACAAAAGTATCTGTTGCAACGGATGAGATAGCCTTGACTGTGGGACTGTTTTGGTTTTGGTACAAAGATAAGCTAGCCCGCGGGAAGGGGACATTTGAAAAATGTATTGCATTATTACATTAACGAGAGCAATAAATGGGGAGGCAAGGAAGACATTGAACTTGGCTCCCTCTTACTTTCGTTCCTGGTGACCATCGTAGATCGAGTCGTTTAGATAAACAAGAGGATTGCCAGAGTCCACCATGGTTTCCCCCTCGGGCATGCTGTAGGACTCCAGGCCATCTAGGAAAGGAGATTATTGAGCATCAGAAGAAGGACACAATCCGCAGTAACGGTATCCTCTTTTCTTCACTACCAGTTCGGTGGCGGGAGTGCGCACGTCTGCGCATGCACAGAAGGTCCGTGGTGACGTTCAGGTGGGTGGGCGGAGCCTTGCGCCACCACCACTACCCATTCTCGCGAACCGGTGTACCATCTCTGCCTACATGCAGTGGTGGGATTCAAATAACAACTGGTTCTCTGTCCTAATAACTGGGTGTGTGGGCGTGGCCATGGTGGGTGTGGCCAGGGGTGTGTGACAGGCAGCACTTGGCCTCCTGAACCCCCACCCCGGGAGCAAAAACAGGCCACGGGGAGGAGGCGCCCCCCATTTTGAAGCTAGAAGGCCTCCTTGCAGTCTCCTAAGAGCAAACACAGGATGTTGAGGCCAGTTTTCAACCTCACCCGAATCAAGAGCGCAAATGGCTATGGAACCTTCTTGGACCTGCTCATCCAAGCTTCTTCAGTTCTGAAGAATGTTTTCAAGGGGGTGCTGGAACCTAAGAAAATCCTGTTGCTTTTGGGACAAGCAGGACCTGGATGATTGAGAATCTCTATCAACATGTAAGTCCTTACCAGACCAGACACAACCGTAGAGTTCTACTCTCATGCAGACCGTCATGGGCTGCTCCGTCACCGGGATCACACGGATGTAGCGAGCGATGATGGGCGGGCGAAGATCTTTCAACACAACCTCGTAGGTATCTGTGTTGCCTTGGATCACCTGGAAGGGATTTGGCCATCTTAGAGGCACTGGACCTGGAGAATTGTGAGTCTTGAGAAGGAGAAGCCCACAGATGGGTAGCTTTGAGTCTACCTGGTTGAGGCAGCCCAGCTGGAAACATCTGGGGAGGTTGGAGAAGGCTACTGCGAAGGTCTCAAGCAATGAATGAATGAATGGGGGGAGGTCCTTAAGTACATTTTAAGATGCAAGAGATTCTTTTGGAGTCTACCTTAGACGTTTGACGACATTCCTATCACCAGCATGATTTTGTCCATCCCTGATGCCAAGTACGCTATTAACTAAGGCTAAGACATAAACCAGGGGTGAAATCCAGCAGGTTCTGACAGGTTCTGGAGAACCGGTAGTAGAAATTTTGAGTAGTTCAGAGAACTGGTAGCAGAAATTTTGAGTAGCTCAGAGAACCGGCAAATGCCACCTCTGGCTGGCCCCGCCCCCATCTATTCTCTGCCTCCCAAGTCTCGGCTAATCAGGAGGAAATGGAGATTTTGCAGTATCCTTCCCCTGGAATGGGCTGGGAATGGGGATTTTGCAGTATCCTTCCCCTGGAGTGGGGAGGGAATGGGGATTTTGCAGTATCCTTCCTCACTCTACTTGTTTTCTGTTTTCCTGTCTGCTTATGCAATGGACATTCATAACAGCTACTAGGTCTGACCCGAGAGCTGCAGTGGTGAAATTCAATTTTTTTTACTACCGGTTCTGTGGGCAATGCTTGGTGGGCATATCAGGTGTGGCAGGGGAAGGTTACTACAAAATGTCCATTCCCTCCCCACTCTGGGGCCAGGCAGAGTGGGGAGGGAATGGACATTTGCCGGTTCTCCAAACTACTCAAAATTTCTACTATCGATTCTCCAGAACCTGGTAGATTTCACCTCTGAGGGGCTGGTCCTTTACAAACTGTAGAGAATAATGCTAAAGAAAAGCAGCAAAGGAGTTGTGGCAGTGATGGGATTCAAAGTTTTGTACTACCGGTTCTGTGGCCATGGCATTGCTTGGTGGGCATGGCAGGGGAAGGATACTGTAAAATCCCCATTCCCTTCCCACCCCACTAACCTGCTTTCCAGCTCCGTTCTCCTGTGCAGGGCAACAAAAGAAGACCAAGCCGATCAGCTGGGATTCGGGAAGCAGCAAATAGATGGGGGCACGGCCAGCCAGAGTTGGTATTTGTCAGTTCTCCGAACTACTCAAAATTTCCGCTACCAGTTCCCCAGAACCAGTCAGAACCGGCTGAATACCACTTCTGACTTGTGGGCAGGAGTTAAGCAAGTTTGGAACTCATCTGGATGAGTAATAAATTAAGCTATATTCCACACACAGCCTCTTTTTCTTGAAAATGAGGTCTAACAGCTTTTGGTAAAACATATCTTCAGAGCTCAATTTCTCTTTGCAGCTCCTCTGTATCTCACTTACCTGCCTGTTCTGTCGATCCTTCCAGGACAGCCACCGTTCGCCGTTACGACTGTAATTGATCCGATAGGCCCGGGCAAACTCCTTCCCGGTGGCCCGGGCGTGGCGCCCTTGTGTCCCCACCAGGGTGATGAAGTAGAGTTTGTGAAGGTCAATCTGAAGAAACTGCACGTCTTCTGGTTGCAAGAGTCCCGCTGGACACCAAGCTCCATCGCCCTCTTCTCGGAGCAATCTGAGCACACGTTGGGGGCAGAAAGAGATGGAGGCAGACAGTAGGACCCATAACTCCAAAGACCAGGTTAGCCACTTTAGAAGAATGATGATGGAGGTTCTCCATCATCCAGGTCATGGTTGTCCCCAAGATGCTTTTCCAAAGGTCAATTGGACTTCCTTGGTTTTTCTTCAGAACTGAAGAAGTTTCTTGGATGAGAAATGAAATGTTTTCAAAGATTTAAAAAAAACAAGGAAGTCCAGTTGCCTTTCGGAAAAGCATCTTTGCGGTAACTTGAATTCGGGAACCCTGTGGAGCAAGAACTGCCATATTTTTCGGAGTATAAGATGGACTGGAGTTTAAGACGCACCAAGATTTTGAAGAGGCAAATTAAAAAAAAAGTTTTTACACTCTGCAGACCTCCCCAAAATGGCCCATTTTTCGCGAAAACAGGTCTGGTTTTTTTGTCAAAAAAAAGGACATGCATAGCCTTTAGCCCATTTTTCTCTCATTTCTATCCTCCCCAGCTCCCAGGAGTACTCTAGGCTATGCACGGCCGTTTTTGCAAAGGGGGCGGGATTTCAGGAGGCCAAAAATGCTGTATTCAGTGTATAAGACGCACTCAGATTTTCACCCTCTTTTTAGAGGGGAAAAAGGTGCGTCTTATACTCCAAAAAATACGGTAGCTGTCAACTCGTAAAGCATTTCCATATTTGTTATGGAGTTGTCACGGGCATCTTTCGGAAACATGACACTAGCTTCATGGTTGCTGTTATATATTGTAATTAATTGACCTTTTTTCTGGGTTGACGCGATGCATTGAACCAAGTTGGCAAGGTTCACCCCACCCATTAACTCGGGAATATTGACCTGGCTTGATCTGGTTTGTGATATCTTTCATGCTTAGCCTTAGTTGGACCAGACTATGGATCAAGTGTAGGCCAATATGTCCCTGAAGGTGCTTTTTCAAAAGGCAACTGGGCTTTGTTTTTAGCAGTTAGCAATAGCAATAGCAGTTAGACTTATATACCGCTTCATAGGGGTTTCAGCACTCTCTAAGCGGTTTACAGAGTCAGCACATCGCTCCCACAGTCTGGGGCCTCATTTTACCCACCTCGGAAGGATGGAAGGCTGAGTCAACCTTTGAGCCGGTGAGATTTGAACAGCTGAACTTCAGAACTGCAGTTAGCTGAAGTAGCCTGCAGTGCTGCACTGTAACCATTGCGCCACCTCGGCTCTTCCTTGAAGATGTTTCCCTTCTCTTCAAAAAAAAAGCTTCTTTAGTTCTTCAACTTCTTGGATGAGAAGCAAAATATCTTCAAGGAAAAACTAGAAAGTCTAGTTGCCTTTTGAAAAAGCATCTTTTACTGCTATCTTTGGGACAACCATGATCTGGATGATCGAGAATCTCCATTTAGACACTACTGAAGATTCTTCAAAATCATGCTATGCCCCTTTCTCAAAAAGTCTGAGGAATTCAGGGTGTATAGCAGTGATGGGATTCAAATAATTTAACAACCGGTTCTCTGCCCTAATGGCAAGCTGGATAGGCGGGGCTCAGTGGTCACGTGACTGGGTGGGTGTGGCCAACTCAACGTCACTCCCGTCGATGGGTGCCTCGCCTTAGCTCTTACAATGTAATCAGGGTTAACCGGAGAGGCCGTTTCTGTAAGCAGGGCAATAAAGATGAGGCTAGAAACAACACCAGAATATTCCTTCCTGCCTTTCTTATAGGATTAACCCTGTAAATTGGAGAAAAACAAAAGGAGATTTCTTCCAACAACCGGTTCTCCGAACTGCCTGGAAAGTTACCAACCGGTTCTCCCGAATAGGTGCGAACCGGCTGAATCCCACCACTGCTGTATTATGCTACAGGTTCTTGAATAAGAACTTGGTTTCTTGGCTCACCAGAATGTCCCCAATCATCAGTCGTGACAAAAGACCCACTCAACCAAATGTCTGTGGAGATTCTCGGTCATCCATGGTGGTCCCAAAGGTGCTTTTTCAAGAGGGACCTGGGTTTTCTTTGGTTTTTTTTCCCTGAAGAGGTTTCACTTCTCATCCAAGAAGCTTCTTCACTTCTGACTGAATCCTTCCGTTCCACACCATTCAGTCAGAACTGGAGAAGCTTCCGTGGATGAGAAGCGAAATCTCCTCAAGGGAAAAAAACGAAGTCTGTTTGCCTTTTGAAAAAGCAACCTTTGGGACAACCATGACCTGGATGACCGAGAATATCTACTACTTTGTTGTAAAGCTTTAGTAATGGAGTTGCACAAGCCTGCATGAGCTTCCCCCTCCTTCCCTTTATCTGTGTGAGAAATGGGGAATGGCCTGTCTTGCTCTGGGGAATGGCCTCTTTTATCTGACCATGTCTTGGTTGCTGCTCTTCTCTCTCTCCCTCAAGGCCATTCCTTCTGCCTCTCCCTTGGTTGGGTGGCTTGTGTACATTGCCCAAAAGCGGGGTGGGGGGTGGGGGGTGATGACTCAAAGTATTGTACCAAGGCCAACTTTGGAAGAAATTCCACCCACCGGGCATACTGTGGTCCAGTTGAGTCATACCACTGGCTGGAAGCAGTAATGTCCTCGTCTCTGATCGACCCTTCGTACATCCCCAGAGGATACCGGCATATTGCTGGGAAAGAGGAAAGGGGGGGAAAGGGCACAAGTTTTGCAGTGAGAAAACAAAAACATCATCAAAGCCTTTTAAAACTCTCGTGAAAAATACACCATTCCCTGCCTGTTCTGACCGAGCTTCCCAAGGACATGAAGCAAACTCCTTGTCCCGACAAAAACCCCTTTTATTAATTGACTGTGAATTCTGCTCATCCCCATCCAGCAAAGTCTTTCGAGGGAGGATTTACGGTCACAGACCTTCTCTGGCTTGGAGAGCTGCCAGACCCATATCTGCAAAACTTGGCAAGGAGTCTCGGAGAGTCACGAACCAATGAAGCGAACTAATTGTCTCCTGCAAACTCCCCTCCCCTCTCGCTCCTCTTTTATTTCCTCTGGGAGGGGCCATTCATCGTCCACCTGTGGCCTTACTCCCAAGTCGACCCCTGTTCCTTAGTGGTTCCCTTCGTCTGGCAACTCTGCGCATGTGCACACTGGGAACAGGCCCCAGCCGTTCATCTGCCTCACTGATGTCTGACTCCAAAGGCAGCTGATAGCTGGCATACGGCTCTCTGCCCTCCGACACAGAGCCCTCATCAGAGCCTTCCCCAGACTCCAGGACTCCCTGAAGCCTCCTGGGACCAAAAATGAGTTGTGGGGGGGGGGGGGGAAATGCTGCCCCTGCGTCCCCCTCTGCATGCGCACGCATCTCTCATATGTGTGGCAGAGACCTGAAAATCAGCAGGCTGGCGGGAGGCATGCATGCATTCGCTGTGGAGCTGCGTGCAATGCCTTGCATGCCAGCAGAGAGGGCTCAGTGTGCCACCTGTGGCACATCTGCCATAGGTTTGCCATCACAGCACTACAGGATTGAAATAACAACGTAGTCAAATACTCTGTCAACCCATTTGCTAATCCTGTCTTATCACACGAGGACTGCCTCAGATAACACAAGTTTGCACATGTCCTTTTAATGGTGTTTCAGGTCATGTCAGTGTTGGGCTTCTTGTCAAGTAGAATATATTACGATGTAATCCTGTCTTGACAAGAGGCAGGAGGCTGTTTGGGGATAATATGCATTCTCTAGAAAAGCAGAGGAAGATAAACCTAGAAGCTTTCTCTCTTGGCGTTTGGGAAACTGACCGGATACGCTTTGGTGAAACTGACTTTTCTGGATTATCTACTAGGAAATAACATATTGGCCTACTGCCAATTACCTCCACTCGACCAATTAGATCCCACAGATTAGGCCTCCTCCGAGTTCCATCAGCCAGTCAATGTCGACTGGCAACCACGCGGAGGAGAGCCTTCTCTGTGGCAGCTCCGACCCTATGGAACGAACTCCCCGTGGAGATTCGTACCCTCACCACCCTCCAGGCCTTCCGCATAGCCCTTAAAACCTGGCTGTCCCAACAGGCCTGGGGCTAAAGACCTCACCGTACCCGAATAGTATGAATGTTGTGTTTTTTAACGAAGTACTGTCCTCTATGTAACTTGGTTTGTCTCCCCCTCCTTCTGAATTGTGAGCCGCCCTGAGTCCCCCCAGGGAAAAGGGCGGCATACAAATATTAATAAATACCAAATACCAAATATCTTCTGAAATGAACAGACGAAAGAGCCCAAAGATAGCTCAGAATAAGGAGCTATTTTCTATCTTGGCTCTTCATGGACAACAAATACGGCTCTTGTTGTCCTTTTTCTATATTTACATCCCCCGAGCAGAAGGAAGGGGAAAATATTTATCTATTCCCATCTGGAGGCAAGAAATCGGATTTAAGAAACACACATGATGGATTGGCTGGGTGTTAACCTCTGGATTCCGGTGTCTCTTTTACGTTTCCTAAATCGCGGGACAAGTGGCTGAGACTTGCATCATCAACACTGCCGAGAAATGACATCTTGGGACCCTAAATTTGCAATTCAATGTGGCAGAACCCCAAAATTTAAAAATCTGTTAAAATAGTGAAATAGTTAAAATTGTATAATGGAGATTTGGATGTATGATAAACTATTTGTGTTGCTGAAAAGCACGTGTAAAATGTTAATTGGTAAAGGAAAGCTGGGAAATCCAAACATGAAGCCAACCTGCTGGAAGTGTAAAAAAGTACAAGGGACTTATTATTATCACATATGGTGGACCTGCCCGGAAACACAAAAATATTGGACAAAAAATTGGTAATGGGTGCAAGAAATTACAGGAGAACAGATAAAATACAAACCCGAAATCTTTCTGCTGGGAATAATCAAAGGGAAATATACAAAGAAAATTAAGTACATATTAACACATCTGCTAACTACAGCTAGAATAGCATTTGCCCAATGTTGGAAACAAAATAATACCCCCTCGGACGAATTAGTGATTAAAAAAAAAACTTTGGATTGTGCAGAGATGGACAAATTAACACTGAAATGAAAAGATAAAGAAGAGTCGGAATATTATGAAATTTGGAGCAATTGGTACAAATGGCTGCAAAACAAGAATAAAATTAATTAAGCCAAAAAACAATATATATATAAATATATATTGAACTGTGTATAAAGGTGTGTAAATATAGAAGCGAAATATTATATACATGTACAGGTATGATGACATAACAATGTTGATGTAATGACTGTAAGGTGTTGTAGAAGGGAAAAAATAATTTAAAAAATCTGCTAACAAGAAAAGCTGGGAAATCAAAGGGGACATACAGAACAAGAAGTAGGAGGGAGTAAAAGTGGAGATAAATAAGGTACAAGAAGATAAGGTGGGAAAAGGAAGTATTGAAAATAAAAAGCAGATAGAAGATTTCACTGGGATTTACAGTGAAGATTTCACTGGGATTTACAAGGGAAAAATAGATAAAGGGGAGAGCTCCCAAAAAGGAAACCACAAAATAGTAAGGAAAGAAGGAGAACATGGAAAACCCTGGGGAAAGTTACTAAAATAATAAAAGTAAATACACTGAAGAAAATAGCAATAGCAATAGCAGTTAGACTTATATACCGCTTCATAGGGCTTTCAGCCCTCTCTAAGCGGTTTACAGAGTCAGCATATCGCCCCCACAGTCTGGGTCCTCATTTTACCCACCTCAGAAGGATGGAAGGCTGAGTCAACCTTGAGCCGGTAAGATTTGAGCCGCTGAACTGCACCTAGCAGTCAGCTGAAGTGGCTGCAGTACTGCACTCTAACCACTGCGCCACCTCGGCTCAAAAAGATACAACAACCACAAAAACAGCAAAAAGAAAAAGAAGTTAGGGGAAAGGGGAAGAAGAAGGGAAAGAATTAAAACTGGAATTTTTGAGAGCCCGCGAGAAAATGGTTAAAAGAGGAAGAAAGGGGGAAAGAGTTACATTAGTAGACTAAAGAGAAGAGTAGTAAGATTGTTATTGTGACGTAACCAATTAAGAAATAAAGAAACGATAGCCTATTGTTAATTGTAGAAAAAAATTGGGGGGGAAATGCTCTCTATGCTTAAATTGAATTAGAGGAGGTAGGGTGTTCATAGCAAAATATACCAAATGGAGAAAATGAGAAATTTGGTGCAACTTTGAAGGGGCAATGCAAGATATTGTTTAAGTATTAAGAAAAATAATAATCATAAAGATGAAAAAGTAATGGAAGAGAATAACTTGGCACAAAGTGAAAATGAAACTATGATATAAAACGGACTCTGTAAATGAGAGGATGTAAAAGGAAAGATCCAGGCAACGCTTTGTTCCTACAATACGTATAATTTGTCTTAAAATAAATAAATAAACCTTGAATGGAAAACGAAAAGAAATGGCAACTTGAAATAATAGCCCATAAAAGATATGTCCATTTTTGTGGAGACTTACAACGGTTACTGATGGACTGGGTAGAAATGGAATGGGAGACATTTAAGGGAAAGAAGAGATATTCCCGTTTAGTTATACCTGGATTATACCTAATTCATACCTGGATTGACTTCAGACCCCGAACACGTTGAAAATCCAGCCAGGAGCAGAAGAGATAAGCAGAACATCCTTAGCGAAGGTAACCTTGGAGTGGGTATCTTCCGGTGGTCAGTTTGACGGGTCCTCAGTCACTTCCATTCATGATTCTGAGGGAAGAGAGAAGGAACCTGGTTAGAACTAGATGGCCATGTTGTAGATCAGCTGTCAAGCGCCAGGAGAATCAGGAGATCCAGCCAGTTCAAATGGGTATAAAGATTTATTGTAAGCTTAGGGTCCCTAGCTGAATCTCAACTACTAACAGTCAAAGTCAGTTGGCGGGAGATAAGGAATTCACGACGGGCTGGACTTAGGTCTCTTGAGGACGCGAAGGCACTCATGGGCAGTTCAAATGGGTATAAAGCTTGATTGTAAGCTTAGAGTCTCTACCTGAATCTGAACTACTAACAGTCAAAGCAAGTTGGCGGGAGATAAGGAATTCACGGTTGGCTGGATTTAGGTCTCTTGTGGGCAATGAAGGAACTCATGACTGATGTCGCCATTTGACCTCTCTTTCAATCTCAGCCTGGTTATCTCCCACATTAACAGAAACATGTGATCCCCTCCTCACCCTTGGATAAGCTTTAGATAAACTGCCCCACACTTCCTTTCATCCGAGAGAGAACGAAGAAGGGAAGCCACAAAGAGACACCCTCCCCGCTCCTGCAAATCATATCCTGGAGGAAATTAACGTTCCACGTCCTTCCCCTCGGTGCTTCGAAAACACAATGGAATTCCTCCGCTGTCTCCTGGGCGTGCGGGACCTTGCTCCGAGCTTCCGTCCCAACCGAGCTTGCAAGGTGCAAGCGAAGAAGAGTCCAATTTCCTCCCTCGCTTTCTGATAGCCAAGCAGAACAGCGTTAAAATTCTCCTTGCCGGGGGGCCCAGGGCGGTTTCAGTCGCTAATTGCTAACAGCTGCGAGAACTGTATATTTAAAAACCATATTAGAGAAAGAACGGGGACGATAGCAGAAGGCAGGCTAGGAGGGTTTGGCCAAGGTCACACACTCTCTCTCTCTCTCTCTCACACACACACAAAAGTGCTCTGAGCTGGAGACAATCACAACCTTCTTTGCAAGGGGAGAGAGAAGGCCCACCTGTTCTTCTCACCTTCCCCTCGCTTTCTGCTTTTGAAGTCCCTGCTCTCCCCCTGGCACAGGTCTCCAGCTTTGATCTGGCCCACGTGTGCCACGTTCCCTCGCCTGTTTTGCACACCCGCCGGTCTTGCTCACTTCCCCCCACCCACCCCGGCTTAAGTCCTGCTTAGGAAAGAACCTCTGGAAGGGTGCAGAATCCCAGCATCTGCCTGCCTTCTGCTTGCCTCTTCAGGCCTTTGTTGGGCTAACGAGATCCATGCCCATCTGCGCTTCTCTGCCCCCCAACTTTGGGGAAAGGGCTTGGAGGCGTGCCCTTCCCCTTGGATTTTCCCTGCTTCTTTCTTCTTCTTCCAAGGTATCAACTTCTCCCAAGGAGGAACTTTCAGCTGCGAGAAGGAGGCCCGATTCCATTCCAGACAAATGGTTGTCCAATCTCTTCTTAAATCCTCCAGTGTTGGAGAATTCACAACTTCTGAAGGCAACTTCTGTCCCGCTGGTTGATTGTTCTCGTGCTCAGGAAATTCCTCCTTAGTGTTTCTCTCCTTGATGAGTTTCCATCTGTTGCTTCTTCTGGTGCTTTGGAGAACAGGTTGGTTCCACCACAAAATCGCGGAGGACAAAATCGCGCTCGATGAAAGCGCGCATTTGACGTCATCACAGCGCGATGAAAACATCGCGCTGTGATCGAAAAATGTAAAAATAAAGCTAAAACCTTCCCCTAACCCCCCCAAACCTAACCCTAAACCTAACCCTAAACCTAACCCTTAACCTAACCCTAAATCTAACCCTAAACCTAACCCTTAACCTAACCCTAAATCTAACCCTAAACCTAACCGTTAACGTAACGAAAAACCTAATGCTAACCCTTAACCTAACGCTAAACCTAATGCTAACGCTCTAAACCTGACCCTAACCCTTAACCTAACCCTAACCCTAACCCTTAACCTAACCCTTACCTTTATGTGAATCGGCTTGCTTTAATTTTAATTTAATTTAATTTTTTAATTTTTTTCGTCGCGCTGTGATGACGTCACACGCGCGCTTTCGTCGAGCGCGATTTTGTCCTCCGCGCTTTTGACGGGTCACGGAACAGGTTGACCCCTTCTTCTTTGTGGCAGCCCCCATAGATATTTGGAAGACTGCTATCATGTCCCTGCTAGTCCTTCTTTTCATTAAACTGGACATGTCCAATTCCTGCGACCATTCCTTGTATGTTTTAGCTTTCAGCTCCCTAATCATCTTTGTTGCTCTTCTACAGTATGTACTCTATATAGTTATAATGGATGGCTGTGAAGTTTGGACCATAAGGAAGGCTGAGCACCAAAGAATGGAGGCCTTTGAACTCTGGTGCTGGAGAAGACTCCTGCATTGAGTCCCTTGGACTGCAAGGCCATCCAACCAGTCAGTCCTAGAGGAGATCAACCCTGACTGCTCTTTAGAAGGCTGGATCCTGAAGAGGAAACTCAAAGACTTTGGCCACCTGATGAGAAGGAAGGACTCGCTGGAGAAGAGGTGAATGCTGGGAAAGATGGAGGGCAAAAGAAGAAGGGGGCGGCAGAGAAGGAGGTGGCTGGATGGAGTCACCAAAGCAGCCGGCGTGAGCTTAAATGGACTCCAGAGGATGGTAGAGGGCAGGAAGGCCTGGAGGAACGTTGTCAGGGCCGGATTTTCCTATAGGCTAACTAGGCTTCAGCCTAGGGCCTCAAGATCAAGAGGGGCCTACATTCAAATTGTAAGCAAAATTAAAATTACAGTATTCTAAAAACAGTGAACACTAAAACACTGAACCGAAAATAAGGAGAAATTCTACGCATATGACTAATAAACAAACATAAAAATGTATTGGTTAAGATCGTTCCAGCGCCGCGGCAGTTGGGGAGCCCGCCCACGTTCCCGGCACCGGCGGTCGGGCGAGAGGCGCGGCCGCTCCCAGTAGCTGCTCCGTCGACACGGAGCCCACCAGCGGCCAGGCAGGTGAGGGCGAGGGGGCTGAGCCGGGCAGCTGAGCGCAGCAGGGAAGGCGGCTGGCCTCGCTGCCTTTGCCGCAGAGCAGAGCCGCCCTCCGTCGGGAGGCCAGCTATATATATTGATATATATTGATATATATCACAGTAATGATGTATTTTATTGTCTCGCATGTAATTTACAAACTTAAAAATGGGAGGTGAAAGGGCCTCATAAGTGGAATAGCCTAGGGCCTCTTTTCATCTAAATCCGGCCCTGAACGTTGTCCATGGGGTCGTGATGGGTCGGACACAACTTTGCAACTAACAACAATTACAACTTCCATGCCTACAATTGTGAAAGCTTTTCATCCTGTGACCTTGGATGACTCCACTACTGGATCAAGAAGATAAAACAGTGTGTGATGATGATGATGATGATGATGATGATGATGACGACGACAACAACAACAACAACAACAACAACAACAACAACAACAACTTTATCTGGGCCTCATGAATCAGACATCCATTTCCCAACCCTGGTGAGCCTTCATTGAATGGCACAATGTTATCACAAAACCTGCACATCTCAGCAAGACGTAACCCAGCCGCAGCCTCTCCTGTCCCATAACCCCAAATGGGCAGGGCAGTGATTGCCCTTAGATGGAAGGCAACAAGGGAGCAGTAGCCCCATCTGTGGGTGGGTGGGTGGGATCCTGTAACTGGGAAAGTGGGTGTTATTTTGTCCTCTTTCTTCTGAGTTTTCAGCCTTTGTCAATTTCATGGGGTATTGCGCTCTGCTCTCATTCTCTCATGTATGTGAGAATCGGTCTGTCTGTCCGTCCATCCATCCATTCATCACCTCTATCCATTCTGCCTGCCCGCCCATCCATCCATCCATCTTTTGTCTTTCTGTCTGTCTTTCTGCCTGCCTGCCTGCCTCTCTCTGTCTCTCTCTCTCTTTCTCTGTGTCTCCCTCACTCTCTCTCTCTATCTATCCTCTCTATCTTTCTGTCTGCCTGTCTGTCTCTATCTCTGTTTGTCTGTCTATCTATCTATCTATCTATCTATCTATCTATCTATCTATCTATCTATCTATCTATCTATCTTTCTATCTATCTATCTATCTATCTATCTATCCATCTATCCTTTCTATCCTTTCTTTCTGTCTGTCTCGCTCTGTCTCTCTCTCTGTCTCTCTCTCTCTGTTTCTCTGTGTCTCCATCACTCTCTCTCTTTCTATCCTCTCTATCTTTCTGTCTGTCTGCCTCTTTCTCTGTATATCTATCTATCTATCTATCTATCTATCTATCTATCTATCTATCTATCTATCTATCTATCTATCTATCATCTATCTATCATCTATCTATCTATCTATCTATCTATCTATCCTTTCTATCCTTTCTTTCTGTCTGTCTCTCTCTGTCTCTCTCTCTGTCTCTGTCTCTCTCTGTCTCTATATCTATCTATCTATCTATCTATCTATCTATCTATCTATCTATCTATCTATCTATCCCAATCACTATGTTTGTCTGTCTGTCTATCTCTTTATCTATCTATCTATCTATCTATCTATCTATCTATCTATCTATCTATCTATCTATCTATCTATCTACCTACCTACCTACCTACCTACCTACCTACCTACCTACCTACCTAACTATCTATCTATCTATCTATCTATCTATCTATCTATCTATCTATCTATCTATCTATCTATCTATCTATCTATCCTTTCTATCTTTGCCTGTCTGCCTCTGTCTCTCTGTCTCTCTCTCATCAGGCATATCTGCCTACTACTGAAGGGAGGGCACTGGTTTGGTGTTTCAAAATTAAAAACAAAACCAAACAAACCCCAGATCCTCTGTCCGTCTTCCAGGATAGAACTGAGCCAAGAGACAAGCAAGCCCTCTTCCTTCCTCTAAGCCAGAAACAAAAGAGAGGCAGCTGTGTAGCCTTCCGGCTACCCTGGGCCATGCCCTCTGCCTCCCCCTACCATGCCCCATGGCAGAGAGATCAAAAACATGGTTTCCAAATTCCCCTTTCCTAGCTTTGCCTTTGGAAGGGAAGGGAGGGAGGGAAGGGTGGGCAGGCCTCAAGTCCCCGGAAGAGGAGTGAGTTGCTGAATTGGACAAAGCCAAGGAAAAAGTGTTAGGGAATTGGAGAGTGAAAAGGAGGCGAGGAGGGAAGAGAAGAAGAGAGAAGAAGAGAGGGGAAGAGGAGAGGAGGAGGAAGGAAGGAAGGGAAGGAAGGAAAAGGAAAAGAAAGGAAAGGAGGGGAGAGGAGAAGAGAAGAGAAGAGAGGGGAAGAGGCGAGGAGAGGAGGAGGGAGGGAGGAAGAAGAATGAAAGGAAAAGGAAAGGAAAAGAAAGGAGAGGAGAAGAATGAAAGGAAAAGGAAAGGAAAAGAAAGGAGAGGAGAAGGGAAGAGGGGAAGAGAGGAGAAGAGGAGAGGAAAGGAGGAAGGAAGGAAAAGAAAGGGGACGAGAGAAGAGGGGAGAAGAGGAGAGAAGAAGAGAGGGAAAGAGGAGAGGAGGAGAAAGGAAAGGAAGGAAAAGGAAAAGAAAGGAAAGGAGGGGAGAGGAGAAGAGAAGAGAGGGGAAGGGAGAGGAGGAGGGAGGGAGGAAGAAGAATGAAAGGAAAAGGAAATGAAAAGAAAGGAGAGGAGAAGGGAAGAGGGAAAGAGAGGAGAAGAGGAGAGGAAAGGAGGAAGGAAGGAAGGAAAAGAAAGGGGACGAGAGGAGAGGAGGAGGAGAGAAGAGAAAAGGAAAGAAAATGAGACAAAAAAAGGGAGAGGGAGGAGGGAAGAAAGTAAGGAGAAGAGAAAAAAGAAAAGGAAAAAGAAAGCAAGAATGGAAAAAAGAAAGGAAGGAAGGGAAAGGGAAAGAGAGAAAGAAAAAGAGGGGAAAAAGAGAAAGAAAGAAAGAAAGAAAGAAAGAAAGAAGGAAGGAAGGAAGGAAGGAAGGAAGGAAGGAAAGCACACACACCCCGCGCAACAGCCCTTACCTCCCTGGCTGCCTTCGCTGTCCTGCCACCCCCACCATGGTGGGGGCGGTGTAGTGCGAGAGAGCCTAAGAGCTTGAGCTCCACGGATCCAGCCGGGCTCCCCTTCCCACCATCCCTTCTCTTGGGCCCAGCAACTTTCGCCAGGGGTGCTGAAAGTTGTTGGCGGAGGTAGATAAACTGCTCTCTCCCTCCGCCTGGGCCCAGGAGGCTCTTCTCCTTCTTCTTCTCCTTCTTCTATGTCACTCCAGTTTCTATGGCAACCCCTGACGGAGGAGGCTACGGGGGAAAAGAGCAGATGTGTGTGTTGTGTGTCCGTGTTGCACAGCCAGGGACTGCCTTTGGCGCTCTCTCCTCCTCCTCCTCCTTCCTCTCTCATCCCTCCTCCTTCGAGCTGTTGCTCAGCCCACTTAACTGGACGCTGTCCAAACTTTGCAACGCAAAGAAGGGGGGGGGAGCCACAATGGGCCAGAGAACAAGAGGAGCCGAAGCAGGGGGGGGGCGGAGAGAGGTCCTCCCCCACACCCACCCACCCTTCTCCCTTCCCAGCCTGCTGACCCTACAGAAATGGGAAGCTGTACCACAGGCGCCAACGTGCCCCGGCGAGTTTGCAAGCTCGCGACAGGCGAGGAAATTGAACTCTTGGCCTTCTTAGCAGTTCCTAGAAGAGTGGGGCTCGGATGTGGGGAGTCTGCTGGGACGTGGAGATGATCCATCAAAACGTGTGCATCTTGCAAGCCCTTTCTTTTGGGGAGAGTCCTCCTCGGTCTGGCATCTCCCCTTCCCCGAGATGCCCCTCCGATGAGATTCAGAGGGGAGGCTAAAACATGCCAGGAACGGTTGCAGGAACTGGGCACGGCTAGTCTAGGGAAGAGAAGGAGACAGGACAGCAGGCTTCCGATATTTGAGGGGCTGCCCCAGGGAGGAGGAAGGGGTCAAGCTGTTTTCCAAGGCACCCGAAGGCCCAAGGAGAGATTCAACCTGGAAATAAGGAGGAATTTTCTGACAGTGAGAACAATCAACTCATGGAACAGCCGTTGCCTTCGGAAGTTGTGGGAGCTTCATCCCTGGAGGCTTTCAAGAAGAGGCTGGACTGCCCATCTGTCAGAAATGGTGTAAGGTCTCCTGCTTGGGCAGGGGGTTGGACTAGATGACCTACAAGGTACCTTCCAACTCTGTTAATCTGTAAAGGATATTGAGACTCTAGAAAGAGTGCAGAGAAGAGCAACAAAAATGATTAGGGGACTGGAGACTAAAACATACGATGAACGGTTGCAGGAACTGGGCATGGCTAGTCTAGTGAAGAGAAGGAGCAGAGGAGACATGATAGCATCTTCCAATATTTGAGGGAGGGGCTGCCACAGAGAGAAGGAAGGGGGGCAAGCTATTCTCCAAAGCCCCTGAAGGCCAGACAAGGAATAATGGATGGAAACTGACCAAGGAGAGATTCAACCTGGAAATAAGGAGGGATTTTCTGACAGTGAGAACCAATCAACAGACGTTGCCTTCGGAAGTTGTGGGAGCTTCATCCTTGGAGGCTTTCAAGAAGAGACTGGACTGCCATCTGTAGGATCTCCTGCTTGGGCAGGGGGTTGGACTAGATGACCTCCAAGGTCCCTTCCAACTCTGTTAATCTGAATCTTTCATTAAAAAGCCATTTTCTTTGTTTGGTTATCTTCTTGGCTTCCATCCCACCAAAGGTCAGTTAATAGCTGAGAATTCTTTTGAGAGGGAGAGGGTAGAATGAATGCCGGTAACTCTCATCCTTTACTATAAGTAATAAACAAAACAACATAAAGGAGAATATTTGTAGCTCAGAGTTGAAACAGGAGGTCCTTGGTGCTTGCTGAGCTTGGTGGTTTTCTTGCAGATGTTTCATGACCCAACTAGGTAACATCATCAATGCCAGTGAAAATCACACTCCTTCTAGCACTGATGATGTTACCTAGTTGGGTCGTGAAATGTCTGCAAGAAACCAAGCTCAGATCTACTGAATAAAAACAGGGAGAAAATCACAGTAGCACTGATGATGCTACCTAGTTGGGCCATGAAACGTCCGCAAGAAACTAAGCTCAGATCTACTGTATAAAAACAGGGAGAAAATCACACTCCTTCTAGCACTGATGATGTTACCTAGTTGGTAACGTCCGCAAGAAACTAAACCCAGATCTATTGTATAAAAACAGGGAGAAAATCACACTTAGTAGCACTGATGATGTTGCCCAGTTGGGCCATGAAACGTCCGAAAGAAACTAAGCTCAGATCTACTGTATAAAAACAGGAGCAAATCACACTCCTTCTAGCACTGATGATGTTACCTAGTTGGGCCGTGAAACGTCCGCAAGAAACTAAGCTCAGATCTACTGAATAAAAACAGGGAGAAAATCACACTTAGTAGCACTGATGATGCTACCTAGTTGGGCCATGAAACGTCCACAAGAAACTAAGCTCAGATCTACTGTATAAAAACAGTGAGCAAATCACACTCCTTCTAGCACTGATGATGTTACTTAGTTGGGCCGTGAAACGTCCACAAGAAACTAAGCTCAGATCTATGGTATAAAAAACAGGGAGAAAATCACCCGCACTAGCGCTGATGATGTAACCTAGCTGGGTCCTGAAACTACTGCAAGAAAGCAACCAAGTTCGGAGAGCACCAAGGAGCCTTAATAACAGAGTTATTCAGCTAGGGACCTTGGAGGTCTTCTAGTCCAACCCCCCCTGCTGAAGCTGGAGCCCCTATACTCAACATTCAAATGGTGTATGTCAACGTTCAAAGTATGGGCAGCCTACAGAGAGAGCTTCAGACTCTAATGTACGATGGTGAGTGTTACATCGAGCTATAACTGGTGCTTGGCGGGATAGAAACTCTCACCAGCGCAAGTGACTTACGACCATTTCCCACACTTACGACGGTTGCAGACTCCCCAAGGATCCCTGGCACACAATCCCACCTGAGGTTATTTTTAACACCGAAAAGCTCAGCACGTGTGTGCTATTTTATTTCAAAAGCGATCCCCCCGAGGGCTGAAATAATGATTATGAGCAAATATGTTGGCGGCCTTGGTTGGTTGCCCACACATCGGTGAGAACCTGTGAATTGCGTCTGAGTCATTAGCTTCCTTCTGTGATTCCCACGGTGTTTTTATGGAGCAGAAGCTGCTAATGACCTCAGAATAGCAGAAACCACCATTGGAAGGGGACCTTGGAAGGTGTTCTAGTCCAACCCCTTGCTCAAGCAGGAGGCCCCTATACCATTTTGGACCAATTGTTGTCCAATCTGTTCTTAAAAAGCCTCCAGGGATGGAGGAGTCACAACTTCTGGAGACAACTTCCGTTCCACTGGTTGATTGTCCTCACTGTCAGGAAACTTCTCCTTAGTTCTAGGTTGCTTCTCTCTTTGATTAGTTTCCACCCATTGCTTTTTGTCCTGCCTAAGTATCTTTGACTATTTTTTTTATTAAAGAGTTTTAATAGATTTTACAAGTATTTCCCTTTCCCCTTCCCTCCCTCCACCCCAACCCCGCACCTCCTCCAACCCTCCCCCACCACCTCCCAGAGCAAAATACAGGGTATAAACCAGGGGTGGGTTTCTCGCCCCGTTCCAACCGGTTCGGTTGGAACGGGGCCGGCGGCGTCCTCGTGCACGCGCGCAGTGCACGCGTGCGTACTAGCGCCTGTGCGATGCTCCAGCTGCTCCTGGAGGAGCGCGCAGGCGCTGTATGCGTTCTGCGCATGCGTGGAAGCGCAGAACTCGTCAAAACCGGGTAAGAAACGCGGGCGGGCGGGTGGATCCTTCTGCGTTCCCGGAAGTTACTTACTTCCGGGTTCGCCGACCAACCGGTTCGCAGGGACTGCCGCGAACCGCCTGAAACCCACCCCTGGTATAAACATTTAACAATCATACACTAACATAAACTAAGTAACTTTAGCATCATACCTTCACTTATACTTTAACTCCCCTTTTATTTATTTATTTGTTTGTTTGTTTGTTTGTTTGTTTGTTTGTTTATTTATTTATTTGTTAAATTTCTAGGCCGCCCAATCCCTGAGGACTCTGGGCAGCTTACAAAGAAAGAAAGAAAGAAAAGCAAAATAAAAGAACAAAATTAAAAATTCCCAACACACATAACATTTCTAATCGGGGCTGGACCTTAACAGTAAGGTCAACAGCCCCAGACCTGCCGGAACAGCCAGGTTTTAACGGCTTTTCTGAAGGCCATGAGAGTGGGTAAGGTCCGGACCTCTGGGGGTAGCTGGTTCCACAGGGTCAGAGCAGCCACAGAGAAGGCTCTCCTCCGGGGGCCCGCCAGCCGACATTGTCCGGCTGACGGCATCCGAAGGAGGCCCACCCTGTGGGATCTTATCGGCCGTTGGGAGGTGTGTGGCAGTAGGCGGTCCCGCAGATACACTGGTCCTGAGCCATGTAGGGCTTTAAAGGTGATAACCAACACTTTGAATTGCATCCGTAGACCAATTGGCAGCCAGTGCAGCTCACGGAGGACAGGTGTAATATGGGTGTACCTTGGTACACCCAAAATCGCTCGCGCGGCTGCATTCTGGACTAGCTGTAGTCTCCGAACGCTTTTCAAGGGTAGCCCCATGTAGAGTGCATTGCAATAATCCAGCCTTGAGGTTAAGCTAGCTTTAAGTAAATTGTAACATTCCTTATTCATTCGTTCATAAGCTAATTGAAATTTCTTAGTCCAATATTTATTCTGAATATAATCAGTCCATCTTCTTTATTCCAACTTGTATTTCTCATCTGAATGGTCATTCAAGTATGCTGATATTTTGGCCATCTCTGCTAAGTTTATTACTTTTAAGCTCCATTCTTGGATAGTAGGCAATTCTTCCTTCTTCCAGTATTGCGCCACCAACAATCTTGCTGCTGTTGTTCAGTTCAAAATCAAGTTAGTCTCTATAACTGTACAGTCTGTAATTATACTTAACAAGAATAACTGAGGAGTGAACTTTATCCTCTTTTTAAGAATATTTTGAATAAAATTAGCTAAACTTAGTTAAATTCAGTGATAATAGGTATAGTTAAATAAAAATTGATAATGATAGCAATGTATACAATGTTGAGTTGTTATGATAAGTAATAATTGGATATGAATAATGAATGTTACCTGAGAAGACAAGGTTAGAAATATTTTTGGACTATATATAAAGATTATTAATAACAATAATAATAAAAAAGAACAAAATTAGACACAGTTAAGTTTTAACTAATAGGGGGGAAATGTTATGATATAGGATATAGTTAAATAAAGAAAAGATAATGATAATAAATTATATACATGGAGGATTAGAAAATTTTGGTATTAAATATTATGGATATTTAGCTAAAACAGGATATGAGGATTTAATCTTAATGGAGGATTTTATAAATAAGTAAATGAAATGCCAGCATGTGGTTATGTATTAAATCTTGGTATATTTTAGGATGAAGGAAGTTTAAATAACTACAGTCAAATAAAAGTGGAGGTAAGATGATGGTAATATAATAAATATTTGAGTTAATATGAATTATATTTGTTGACCGTGGAAGAGATGCACAAAAGCCTTTTGTAACCAGCTGATACACTTTCTACAGTATGTAAAGAAGGAGGATTTGTATGTTTGTTTTGAAAATAAAAAAAATCTTTACAAAAAAAAAGAGAGAATATTTTGAATAATCCACCATATTTTTATCCAAAATGCTTTGACTTTTTTACAACTCCACCATATATGATAAGGACATATATGTCCTGCCTAAGTATCAAAACCTACCCCTCATTTCCTTTCTTGCCAAATTATCCCATCGCAAACTGTGCTTTGGTTCTTCCAGACTACAACACCCATCTTCCACATTCAGGGAGATTGAAGGGGGGAGGAAAGCTCACTTCATCCTCTACACGTGGAGGACCCAATACTCACCCGCTCTCCGACCATTGTTTGCTGAATGGAAGAAATACAGGAAGAATTCCCCCATGAAGTCTTTAAGGGAATGAGTGGGGTCAACAAAAGGGCAGCATGAATGGGAACAGAGACAAGGATAATATTTTGCTTTCCCTTCACGAAACTCTTAGTTATTTATTTCAAAGTTGGGTGGGATTGTAGGATTTGAACAAGCAAGGAAAAATAAAGGATACCCCCTCTGCATCCAGGAGGTATCTCACTCTCCAAAGCCTTGGAGATGACAGTTTGATGGCATCCATGGATCTTCTCTTACTCCACTTCTGTTGTTGTTTTCTTCTCTCATTCTCTCATTCTGGCCAGCAGCTAAGCTGAAGATGCCAGTTCTCCTCCTATAAACTTCCATAAACAAGGCGAGGAGGTCAAAAGCAGAGATCTTAAGTTAAAGTTCCAACTCTTTACAGCCAACACTCCGGAAGACAGGCTCAAGATACAGAAGGATCTGGATAGATTTGAACATTGGGCGCTAGCTAACAAAATGAAATTCAAGGGGTGAAAAGAGTCAGGTTCTACATTTAGGCAAGAAAACCAAATGCTCAGGTGCAGTAAAGGTGGCACCTTGCTCAATAGGAGTAACTGTGAGGGGGATCTTGGAGTCCTAGTGGACAACCATTTAAATAGGAGCCAGCCGTGTGCTGAAGCAGCCAAAACAGCCAACACAGTTCTAGGCTGCATCAACAGAGGAATAGAATCAAGATCACGTGAAGGGTTAATACCACTTTATAAGGCCTTGGGAAGGCCACACTTGGAATACGGCATCCGGTTTTGGTCGCCACGATGTAGAAAAGATGGGGAGACTCTAGAAAGAGTGCAGAGAAGAGCAACCAAGAGGATTAGGGGACTGGAGGCTAAAACATATAAAGAATGGTTGCAGGAACTGGATAGGTCTAATTTAATGAAAAGAAGGACCAGGGGAGACATGATAACAGTCTTCCAATATCTCAGGGGCTGCCCCAAGGAAGAGGGAGTCAAGCTATTCTCCAAAGCACCTGAGGGCAGGACAAGAAGCAATGGGTGGAAACTAACCAAGGAGAGAAGCAATTTAGAACTAAGGAGAAATTTCCTGACAGTTAGAACAATTAACCAGTGGAACAATTTGCCTCCAGAAGTTGTGAATGCTCCAACACTGGAGGTTTTTAAGAAGATGTTGGATAGCCATTTGTCTGAAGTGGTGTAGGTTTTCCTGCCCAAGCAGGGGGTTGGACTAGAAGACCTCCAAGGTCCCTTCCGACTCTGTTATTCCATTCTATTCCTTCTCCATTAACAAAGAACATTCTGGTGGGGTAGCAGGAGGATTTTGCTGATTCTGGCTTTTATGGTGTCCTTCAAACTACTCCGTGACCTTAGAAACCACAGAACAGCTAAGAAAGAAAGAAAGAAAGAAAGAAAGAAAGAAAGAAAGAAAGAAAGAAAGAAAGAAAGAAAGAAAGAAAGAAAGAAAGAAAAAAATTCCCATGTTGAACAAGCCAAACCCACAGACTGTGGTTCTCTTCCATGCAAATCTCATATCTCTGGGAGCTTACAAGTGTGAGGCAGACTGTCTAGGAGTAATGGGGCTCGTAGTATTTGTTCCGCGGGTATTAAGGGGGATAATTTTTATCCTCCAATTAGGCTTATTATGCGGTGAAGTGGGAGGCAGAAATAGCTCCAGCTATTTAGAGAGAACACCTGGGGACAGAGGAGAAGAAGAAGGAGGATTGCGTGCAGAGATCTTGCCTACTTGGAATAAGCCGCCTCTTATTTCTCCTCTGGCAGGGCTGCAAGTTGGTGAGAAGCCGAACCATGCGCCCCGGGGGTGTTATGGGGCGCATACAACTCATGCTTGTTTTTAGCATGGCCCGGCTTAAAATAGAGCATGCTTGTAAGGTCTTGTCCCAATGTGATTGCCAATGCTGGACGTTTATTTATTTCCAAAATCTATATGGCCATCCGACTCATTCAAGGTGACTCCATATTCTCCCATAGAGGAGAATATACAAATATTCCCCTCTATGGGCTGTTTTGATTTCCTAGATTAGCCTACTATCTGGGCATTTCACAGTGGTCTCTTTTCCAACAGTGTGCAACAGTGAAACCTAATCCAGGCATGCAAAATGGAGCTTCACACACTTGCTCACTACTTGTGCAACCCATTTCCCAACACGCCATGGCCTGGTACCAATTCACACACCTGGGAGTTGTGTCCCCGTTTCCCCCCCCCCCCCAGCTCCACTGGCATATTTCTTGAGAGCGGGCAAAATTGATGCTAGATGCTGCTTTGATCACTGCTACCAATTTTATGTAATTCCCAACAGTTTTGTCTCCAAAAGAAAACAGATTTTGACCTGGCTGGCTGGGAAACTAGAGGATTGTTCTCCTAATAAATTAGGGAAGTACAGATACGGCTTTTAAAAAAAAACAACACTGAAAGAGAAGGAAAATAACCACGAGAGAGATATTCAAGCAAATAATATAGAAAAAAAAGTAAGTATTTATTTGCTTGGTTCAAAAGTTGGGCACCTAGTCTATTTCCTTCTAAGAAACGTTGAAAAAACCCCAACGATTAGAAGACTGAAAGAAGCAATGGTTGAAGAATCCAATTGCTTGAAATAAAATTGACCATGGGAAGCTGAATTAGAGACGGTTCAAAAGTATAGCGTTTATTGTCATTGTACATATATGGAACGAAATTGATTTTGATGTCCCTCCACACCCCAGACAGTCTGCTTACAGCACAGCCATTGAGGGACCCAACTGAAGATGCCAACTGCTTCAAAGTTGCAGAAGATAAGAAGAGGTAAATCCACTCATGATCATCCTACTGCATGCAATCTTGGGAAGATCTCCAAGCAACCCATTTATTTTCAGTCCTGCGATCCTGTGGCTCTTCGTTACTCATCGAAGAATCCACTCCTGAAAGTCCAAAGGAGCAACCTTCTCAACCTTCTCCAGAACTTTCTTTGTTCTGTTTATTTCGGGGTTATTTTGTTTTGCATTCCAGTAGTTGAGGGGCTGGCCCAAAGAAGATGGGGGTCAACTTATTTTCCAAAGCACCAGAAGGCAAAACAAGGAACGGTGGTTGGAAACTGATCAAGGAGAGTGGAGTTAAGGAGAAACTTCCTAACCAGGAGGACAATTAGCCAGTGGAGGGGTTTGTCTCCAGAAGTTTATGGATGCTTCATCGCTGGAGGTTTTCAAGAAGAGACTGGACAGCCACTTGTCTGAAATGGTGTAGGGTTTCCTGCTTGAGCAGGGGGTTGGACTAGATGACCTCCAAGGTACCTTCCAACTCTATTCTGATTAATTGATTGTTTCAGCAGGAACATCTGCCACCTTCTTGCTTGGATCACCAACTGAGCCCCCAACCCGTTAAGCAAAATACTCTTGATGTTACAGGAATCAGAACAA
The DNA here is from genome assembly GCF_051295495.1 of Thamnophis sirtalis. Classification (NCBI taxonomy): domain Eukaryota; kingdom Metazoa; phylum Chordata; class Lepidosauria; order Squamata; family Natricidae; genus Thamnophis; species Thamnophis sirtalis. Next base: position 33,765,598 of record NW_028261382.1, read on the forward strand.
ACGATGAGTGACAAGTTGTGTCCAAAGCTTTATCCCCCTCGCTACATTCCTTGGATTCTCTACAAATCTTCCGTTGGTTTAATTAGCTCGGAGCGCTAAAAGACAGGCTCGTGGTTTTTATTTTTTTTCATGCGCTCCAGCTCAACGACTGAACATCTGTTAGCAGGGAAAACGTGGAGGCAGATTCTTGCCATTTTCCAAGAGGCTGGGAAAATGCCAGGCTGAAATCTTCCACAAAGCCACCCAGGGTCAATATTGACAAATAGAGATCTGGAACAGAACTCGGCTGAACTCTGCCGGGACTTATCTTGCCCTGTTTTTAAAGCCAAACATAATGATATGGGTTGCTAAAGAGATGGAGAAGGAAGCAAGAAAGGAGAGAGGTGGGGGGAGAAAGGGAGGGGGAGAGGAGGGGGAGGGAGAGATTCTGAGAGTGAATGGGAAAGAGGGGAGAATGAGAGGGAGGGGGGAAGAGAGAAAGAAAGGAAAGAAAGAAAAAGAAAGAAAAAGAAAGAAAGAAAGAAAGAAAGAAAGAAAGAACATTTTGAGAGTAAATGGGAAGCAGGGAGAAGGAGAGGGGGAAAGAAGGAGAGGGAGAAAAAAAGAAAGGAAAGAAAGAGAAAGAGAGAGAAAGAAAGAAGAAAGAAAGAAAGAAAGAAAGAAAGAAAGAAAGAAGAAAGAAGAACATTCTGAGAGTGAATGGAAGCAGAGAGAGGGAGAGGGGAAAGATGGAGAAGGAGAAACAAAAAGAAAGAAAGAAAGAAAGAAAGAAAGAAAGAGAAAGAAAGAAAGAAAGAAAGAACATTCTGAGAGTGAATGGGAAGCAGAGAGAGGGAGGGGGAAAGAGGGAGAGGGAGAAAAAAAGAAAGGAAAGAAAGAAAGAGAAAGAAAGAAAGGAAAAAATAAAGAAAGAACATTCTGAGAGTGAATGGGAAGCAGAGAGAGGGAGGGGGAAAGAGGGAGAGGGAGAAAAAAAGAAAGGAAAGAAAGAGAAAGAAAGAAAGAAAGAAAGAAAGAAAGAAAGAAAGAAAGAAAGAAAGAAAGAAAGAAAGAAAGAAAGAAGAGCATTCTGAGAGTGAATGGGAAGCAGGGAGAGGGGAAAGAGGGAGAGGGAGAAAGAAAAAAAGAAAGAAAGAAAAGAAAGAAAAGAAAGAGCGAGCTGATTGATAACAAAACGCTTCTCATTCTTTAGCAGACTCAGCTAAGTCTGGTTCAGAGGCATGTTTATAAATGCATCCCTGAAACTCAACCCAGTTCAGACATTCAAGTCCTCAAGATGCCAACGATGGATCGGAAGACGGACAAGCGCTGGCAATCCACAGCAACATCTCAGGACCAGGCCAAAAGGACAACATGGAAAAACTAGAAACAGAAGATTCAGGGACCTGGAGAGTGTCATTGTCAACTACTGGGATACCACAGCGTGGAAACAGTAAGTAAGCAGCACCAAGCAGCATCATTAAGATCCAGATCTCTAAATGGCAGGATAATACAGGACTCTGTATTAGAATATTAGAATTGGGGTTGTTCTGTTCCTTTCAGGACTAAGTACCTGCAGCATCCGTTTGATGTTCTCCTTAGATCTTGGAGACCACCTAGGTTTCAGTTGGAAAATCAATTCCTTTTGCTCTTGAAACATCACCAGACATTTCCCCCAGTTCTTCGAGCAAACCTCCTCTTCCTTGACCAGCATTTTTATGGGTGGCGATGGGCTATTTTGGAGCCTGGAGAAATTCTGTGGGTGGCATCTTGCAAACACGGGCCTCCTCCAAAGTCCGGTGTGAAGTTTCTTCAACCGGTGCTCCTTCGTCACTTGAGGAATTGTGGGGAGGCCCGAAGCTCTGGAGACAGGTTGGTCCAGCCAGCCACTGGTCCTCTCCAAAGCCTTCCAGGTCTTCTCCAGGTTCCTCCATCAAGATCTGCAGAAGGACCACTCCTATCAAGAAGAAAAACCATTTCTTGGTGGCATCCGATTTCTTCCGCTGTTGACACTTCCTGATCAGTGGGGGTAGAGGATCCGGCTTGGTTTCCTGCCTTTCCGTGATGGGTGGGCCGAATACCTTTCTAGCGAGAATTCCCCAAGGGATATCTTGCTGACGAACCTCCCAAAACAGGTGCAGTTTCTACCAAGCTGGACATCTTCAATGGGATGAGATGTTTATCCCGGACAAAATTCTACAAGCTGATCTTGAAAGCAGCAAATTTTTAGCTCACCCCCTTTTTTTCTCTCTCTCTCTCTCTTGCAACGGGAAAGGTAGAATTATGAAGACGGAGGTGCTGGCCACGATTTCAGCTTCTTGGAAGGTGCGGTGATCGGTTTATTTCACTTTGCAAACTATAAATACTTTCCGTGCCCATTGATGTTGGTTCAGGAGGGAGGTGTGTTCTGACTCACAGGTGACTGTATGCCTCGCTCACCTGTCTACACCCATCATAAAATCAACAAGACCTTTGTTCTCTTAAGTTATGAGGTCCCTTACATTCAGGAGAAGCCAGGAAGAAAATTGAAGGGTCTAGGAAATGGATGGGGACATCAACTGATGCAGGGTGGGTTTCCTGCTAGTTCTAACCTCTTCTATAGAAGAGGTTCCACAAATCTCCAGTGCCATTTAGAACCGGTTCCAGTTCCCTCCCACCGCCCGTCCGCACATCATCAAGATGAAGAGCGAGAGGGGGAATTCTGGGAGTTGAAGTCCACAAGTCTTAAAGCTGTCAACTTTGAACACCCCTGGGGTTTTTCATTCTAAAGGGTTAGGGGTGCGAGGGTCCTGTAACTTGACAGCTTTAAGACTTGCGTGCTTCAAATGCCAGAGTTTCTGAGCCAACATGACTGGAGGGGGAATTCTGGGAGTTGAAGTCCACAAGTCTTAAAGCTGTCAAGTTTGAACACCCCTGGGGTTTTTCTTTCTAAAGGGTTAGGGGTGCGAGGGTCTTGTAACTTGACAGCTTTAAGACTTGCGTCCTTCAAATGCCAGAGTTTCTGAGCCAACGTTTTGGTTGCTAAGCAAGAGCGTTGTTAAGTGACTTTCACCACATTTTACAAGTTGGCCATGCCCACCCAGTCACATGGCTGGCAGGCCACTCCCATCCAGTCACATGGCCTGCAAGCCACTCCCACAAAACAGGCCACACCTACAGAAGAGGTTCTAAAAAATTTTGAAACCTACCACTGACCTGATGCCATCAGATGTCGTATCAGTGTGGACTCCATTCTCCAAATCCAAGATGGGGAAGGAATGGAGGGAGTGACCGATTTTATTTTCCTGGGCTCCAAGATCACCGCAGATGGGGACGGCAGCCAAAGAATTAAAAGAGGCTTGCTCCTGGGGAGGAAAGCGATGGCAAATCTAGACGGCATCCTAAAAGCAGAGACATCACCCTGCCAACTAAAGTGTGTATAGTCAAGGCTATGTTTTCCCCAGTTGCAATGGATGGCTGTGAAGTTTGGACCATGAGGAAGGCAGAGCGCCAAAGAATGGAGGCCTAGACTTACCTAGTTCTCTTAATCACATCAAACCAAACCAATGCACAACATGTGTAGAATGAAATGGAATGAGCCTCCCTTGGTGCAGCCCACCCAAGAACACAGAATAAAGGCAAAGGTTCTACTCGCAACATACGTGCTAGTGGTTCCAGACCCTAGGGGGCGGTGCTCATCTCTGTTTCAAAGCCGAAGAGCCAGCGCTGTCCAAAGACGTCTCCGTGGTCATGTGGCCGGCATGACTCAACGCCCGAAGGTGCACGGAACACTGTTCCCTTCCCACCAAAGGTGGTCCCTATTTTTCTCCTTACATTTTTTTAATGTGCTTTCAAAACTGCTAGGTTGGCAGAATCTGGGACAAGTCATGGGAGCTCACTCCGTTACGGCGCTAGGGATTCGAACCGCCGAACCGCTGGCCTTTCTGATTGACAAGCTCAGCTTCTTAACCACTGAGCCACTGTATCCACAGAATACATCTCCTTAAAACATCCATCCTAAGGTTTACCGTAGTCTCCGGACTCCCTCGTGGACGTATAAGCTAGCCGAAGTGAAAAATCAGACAGATGACCTAAGGAAGGGAAAAATGCTCGGAGCAGAATCCCGGAGGCTGCTCAGGGTGAGACAGGAACAGAAAAATGAGCCTCAGTAAGCCAGAACTGATTTATGACCCATGCAGGCTGCAGAGAAATTGACTTTGCTGGTATCAGCATTTACGTAACTTGTTTATGCGCCTTATAACTAGTCAATGCCCTTTCTCGGCGTAATTCCATTGCTTTGTTCTTCTCCTTTTCAGGGCTGATGAGACCACAACATTGAAGGCAGCAATAATCTTGCGTTGTGATACGTGACGTTCCTTGCCAGATATTTCTTTTGTCTGGCACTCCTTGAGTTACAACTCCTTGTTTAAGGGACTGTTTACAGCTATAGTGGCGTTGAAAAAACAGAGACTTATGCCCATTCCTCGCGTGGCTATGGCAGGATCCCTATGGACATGTGATCAAAAGAATAACGGATGAGTCGGAAGGACTTTGCGTGACCCGTCAAAAGCGTGGAGGACAAATCGCGCTCGACGAAAGCGCGCATGTGGCGCCATCACAACGCGACAAAAAAAAATAAAAATTGAAATAAAATTAAAATTAAAGCAAGCCAATTCACATAAAGGTAAGGGTTAGGTTTAGGGTTAGGGTTAGGGTTAGGTTAAGGGTTAGGGTTAGGTTTAGAGCGTTAGCGTTAGGTTTAGCGTTAGGTTAAGGGTTAGCGTTAGGTTTAGCGTTACGTTAACGGTTAGGTTTAGGGTTAGATTTAGGGTTAAGTTAAGGGTTAGGTTTAGGGTTAGGTTTAGGGTTAGGTTTGGGGGGGTTAGGGTAAGGTTTAGCTTTATTTTTACATTTTTCGATCACAGCGCGATGTTTTCGTCGCGCTGTGATGACGTCAAATGCGCGCTTTCGTCAAGCGCGATTTTGTCCTCCGCGATTTTGTGGTGGAACCGGACTTTGGAGGTCTTCTATTCCAGCCCAGTGATGGGTTTCGAAAATTTTTGGAACCTACTCTGTGGGTGTGGCCTCCTTTGTGGGAGTGGCTTGCCAGCCATGTGACCTGGTAGGAGTGGCTTGCCAGCCATGTGTTCTCCCTCCCTCCCTCCCTCCCTCCCTCCCTCTCTCTCTCTCTCTCCATTTTTCTTTTTTTCTTTCATCTCTCTCTCACTCTTTTTCTTTCTTTTTCTTTCTTTCTTTCTTTCTTTCTTTCTTTCTTTCTTTCTTTCTTCCTTTCTCTTTCTCTTTCTCTCTCTGTGTCAGTCTGTGTGTGTGTGTGTGTGTGTGTGTGTGTGTGTTTGTGTGTGTGTGGTGGGTTTCAAAAAAGTTTGGAACCTCTTCTGTAGGTGTGGCCTGCTTTCTGGGTCCACTGGTAGAATCTCTTCTAACCGGTTCGGTAGATTTGACGAACCGGTTCTACCGAATAGGTGCGAACTGGTAGGAACCCACCTCTGCTCCAGCCCTACACCATTCCAGACAAATGGTTGTCGAATCTCTTCTTGGAAGCCTCCAGTGATGGAGCATTCGCAACTTCAGCAGGCAGCTACGGTACCACTGATTAATTGTACTCATTGTCAGGAAATTTCTCCTTAGTTCCAGGTTGCTTCGCTCCTTGATTAGTTTCCATCCATTGCTTCTTGTCCTGCCCTCAGGTGCCTTGGAGAATAGTTTGGCTCCGTCTTCTTTGGGGCAGCCCTGAGATATTGGAAGACTGCTATCATGTCACCCCTAGTTCTTCTTTTCGAAGACCCAATTCCTGCAACCGTTCTTCATATGTTTTAACTTCCAGTGCTCTAATGATTAAATTTCTCTTTAGTTAGCAATAGCAGTTAGACTTATATACCGCTTCATAGGGCTTTCAGCCTCTCTAAGCGGTTTACAGAGTCAGCATATCGCCCCCAACAACAATCCGGTTCCAGGTTGGGTCTTTCTTTGATAGGTTTCCACCCATTGCTTCTTGTCCTGCCTTCAGGTGCTTTGGAGAATAAATTGACCCCCTCTTTCCTGGGACAGCCCCTCAAATATTGGGAGACTGCTATCAAGTCACCCCCTAGTCCTCCTCTTCTAAGAACCAATTCCTGCAACCGTTCTTCATATGTTTTAACTTCCAGTGCCCTGAGATAGACTAGATATACCTGGTCCTTCATTGTTATGGCCTGCCAGTGGAGATTCGGACAGTGAGGAGGTTGGGGAGGAAGATGGGCCAGTCCTGGAGTCTGGGGAAGGCTCTGAGGAGGGCTCTGTGTCGGAGGCAGAGAGGGGGCTGAGGCCGTCTGGCAGTTCTCAGCTGCCTTCAGAAACATCAGTGAGGCAGAAGAACAGCTGGAGCCTGTTCCCAGGGTACACATGGGCAGAGTTTCCAGACAAAGGGAAGAGCTAAAGAACAAGGGTTGACTTGGGAGGAAGGCCACAGGTGGACGATGAATGGCCCCTCCCAGAGGAAATAAAAGAGGAACGAAAGGGGAGGGGAGTTTGCAGGAGACCATTAGTTCCCTTCATTGGTTCGTGACTCTCTGAGAGTCCTTGCCAAGTTTTGCAGAGATCGGCCTGGCAGCTCTCCAAGTCAGATAAGGTCTGTGACCGTAAATCCTCCCTTGAAAGACTTTGCTGGATGCGAAGGAGCAGAATTCACAGTCAGTTTTTTTGTCGGGACAAGGAGTTTGCTTCATGCTCTTGGGAAGCCTCAGTCAGAACGCACATAGAGTTTAACCCCCAGACCACTAATCATCTTACTGCTCTTCCTTCTAGAGTCTCCACATCTTTTTAATTTTATTTTTGAAGGGTTTGCAATTTGGAAATAATCATAATAATCATAGACTGCCTTGAAGGCACCTGACAAATCTCCCCCCCCTCCCGCCCCCCCAGTTCTGTTTTTCCAATTAAAAACACCCGCCCACTCTTCAACGGCTGTTTATCCCCAAGGAACGACGTAAGGAAGGCGTGAATGTTTTCGCCAACATCCAGCACAATATTCACAGTTAGGGAATGGCTACTTTGGGGTCAGCGACACTCTGGGGGGAAGGAAATATTTAAACATTCCTGAAATTATTCATTGGGGTGGAGAAACTCGGGGGCTGATGTCATTCTGCCGTTCTGCAGTTTATCACAGGCTTGGAAGGGATGAAGATGGAATCTGGAAAAGTATCGATTTCCCCCTCCTTTCCTCCTGAGAGCAGAATTGGACTGCCTTGGTTTAAAGAAAAGAGGAATATTTTTTTGGGGGGGGGTTGAGATAAACACCCCAAAATCCCCTGATAAAGATTTCATGCATATAAGCCCAAATTGGGGGTGAAAATACATATTCTAGGTGTCCAGGCTGCAAACCTATAAAACTAGAATAGCTGGCGATCTGATTTTTCCTCCCGTGAGATTCTGGGTTTCTAAACTTCAATGCCAAGTAAAGGTTCCCCTTGCTCATCTGTGCTAGTCGTTCCCAGCTCTAGGGGCGGTGCTTATCTCCATGTCAAGGCTGAAGAGCCAGCGCTGTCCGAAGACTTCTCTGTGATCATGTGGCCGGCATGACTCAACACCGAAGGCGCACGGAATGCTGTTCCCTTCCCACCGAAGGTGGTCCCTATTTTTCTACTTGCATTTTTTCATGCTTTTGAAATGCTAGGTTGGAAAAAGCTGGGACAAGTCACGGGAGCACCCTCCGTTACGTGGCAATGGGGATTCGAACTGCCGAACTGCCGGCCTTTTCTGATTGTCAAGCTCAGCGTCTCAGCCACTGAGCCACCGCATCCCTTTTAAATTGCAATGCCACCTGTTTTCAAGGGCGCTTTTCTTCCTCCAGATGCACATCTGGGCCTTCCCGTGTTCTGCGTGGTCCCAGATGTGTTCTGTGTTCTTTATTTTTCCTTGAAGACATTTCACTTCTCATCCAAGAAGCTTCTGCTGTTCTGAGTGAATGGCAGATCACGGGAGGATTGATATTCCTTGCATCTGGTCGTTAGTCCTCTTTCGGAGAAATCATTGAGGCCACTTGGAGGTTTCTCTGTGCCCTCAAGGATGGCCTGAATAGTGCAAATGGGTATGGGACTTCCTTAGGACAGTGCCTGTTTCCCCCCAAGGCTTTTAGAGACAGGAGATGGCCTCATCATTTCCATCCTTCCCTCCCTTTACTTCTTCCTCCCTCTCTTCTTTCCTAATATTATTGCTGTGGCTTTAGACTTACTCATTCCCTCCTCTTTCTTTCTTTCTCTTTCCTCCCTCCCTTCCTTTCCTCCCCTTACTTCTTCCTTTCTTCTTTCCTAATATTATTGCTGTGGCTTTAGATGTCCTCCCTTCTCTTTCTTTCTTTCTTCTTTCTTTCTTCTTTTCTTTCTTTCTTCTTTCTTTCTTTCTTCCTTTTCTTTCTCTCTCTCTCTTCCTTCCTTCCCCTTCCTTCTTCCTTCTTTCCTAACATTATTGCTGTGCTTTAGACTCCCTCCCTTTCTCTTTCTTTCTTTCTTTCTTTCTTTTCTTCTTTCTTTCTTTCTACCTTTCTTTCTTTCCTTTCTCTCTTTCCTTCCCTCCTTCCCTCCCTTACTTCTTCCTTTCTTCCTTCCTTTCCTAACATTATTGCTGTGGCTTTAGATTTCCTTCCTTCCTCTCCTTCCTTCTTTCTTTCCCTCTCTCCTTCCTTCCCCTTCCTTCTTGCTTCCTTCCTTCCTAACATTATAGCTGTGGCTTTAGATTCCCTTCTACCTATCTTCCTTCCTTCCTTCCTTCCTTCCTTCCTTCCTTCCTTCCTTCCTTCCTTCCTTTTCTTTCTCGTTCTCTCGCTCTCTTTCCTTCCTTCCCCTTCCTTCTTCCTTCTTTCCTAATATTATTGCTGTGGCTTTAGAATCCCTTCTTTCTATCTATCTTCCTTCCTTCCTTCCTTTCTCTTTCTCTCTCTCTCTCTTTCCTTCCTTCCCCTTCCTTCTTCCTTCTTTCCTAATATTATTGCTGTGGCTTTAGATTTCCTTCCTTTCTCTCCTTCCTTCTTTCTTTCCCTCTCTCCTTCCTTCCCTTCTTGCTTCCTTCCTTCTTTCCTAACATTATTGCTGTGGCTTTAGACTCCCTTCTATCTTCCTTCCTTCCTTCCTTCCTTCCTTCCTTCCTTCCTTCCTTCCTTCCTTCCTTCCTTCCTTCCTTTTCTTCGCGTACGCAAGCAACAACTCTTTTTCCAGCAAGAAACAGATCTGGAAAAGGAGCCAGATGTTGCTGCTGACTATGCAATGGCTTAGCAAAGGGTGGCCAGGTAAGGGTGAGATGAAGAGGAACGCTAGGGATGACTTCTGTATGCCGGAGGGCTTTGTTAGAATCACCGCCTTCTCCCATCAACTCAACTTTCAAAGGGAAAAAATTAATTTAGCGGGGTTTGGTTGCCTTCTCAGGCTGAATCTTATTTTCCTTTCTTTGAGTGCCAGGTTCTTTCAGGGGGGAAAAGTGGGTGATTTCCCAGAGGTGATTAATACCAGCAGGTGCTATGAATCTTAGCTCCTCACTCACCTTATCCCAGGTAACAGAAAATAACAGAATAACAGAATTGGAAGGGACCTTGGAGGTCTTCTAGTCCAGCCTCTTGCTGAAGCAGGAAACCCTACACCACTTCAGACCAAGGGTTGTCCAACATCTTCTTTAAAAGTTCCAGTGTTGGAGCATTCACAACTTCTGGAGGCAAATTGTTCCACTGATTAATTGTTCTAACTGTCAGGAAAATCCTCCTTAGTTCTAAGGTGATTCTGTCCTTGATTAGTTTCCACCCATTGCTTCTTGTCCTGCCCTCAGTGCTTTGGAGAATAGCTTGACTCCCTCTTCTTTGGGGCAGCCCCTGAGATATTGGAAGGCTGCTATCCTGCCTCCCCTAGTCCTTCTCTTCACTAGACTAGCCATGCCCAGTTCCTTTAACCGTTCTTCATATATGTTAGCCTCCAGTCCCCTAATCATCTTTGCGGCTGTTCTCTGCTAGAGAGAAAATCCCTCAAGGCCAAAGAAAGGATCTTACTCTGGATGAACTGGAAGGATGTCCACCCTTTTCACTGGTCACATCTGAAAGATGCAGCTCCAGAAGAAATAGACAAACCGACATGAATCACATTCTGTTTATTGTGGCTCTCGGCTACGTGGTTTGCAGAAACAACGTGTCCGAACGAGGGGAGAGCGGGAAGGATTGGTTTATTCCCCTCGCTCTTGAAGCCCCACCCATTCTGATTTAACCCCACCCACTCAGCCTCACCCACCTTCCACCACGCCCCCTTTCCCCCCCAAAAAGGTAGCCCTCAACTTACAATCCTTCGTTTTGCCACCATTCCAAGTTACGATGGGGAAAGGGGAAGGGGGTGATTTATAAGTCCTCATACGTGCAATCGTTGTAGCATCCCTTGTAGTCATGTGATCAAAATATGGGCACTTAGCACCCGGCTGGTGCTTTGATCACCTGACTCCCAGGGTTGGGTGTCAGTGAGGCAGAAGAACAGCTGGAGCCTGTTCCCAGTGTGCGCATGAGCAGAGTGGCCAGATGAAGGGAAGAGCTAAGGAACAGGGGTCAACTTGGGAGGAAGACCACAAGTGGATGGTGAATGGCCCCTCCCAAAGGGAATAAAAGAGGGGAGAAAGGGGAGTGGAGTTTGCAGGAGACCATTAGTTCATTTCATTGGTTCGTGACTCTCTGAGACTCCTTGCCAAGTTTTGCAGATGTCAGCCTGGCAGCTCTCCAAGCCAGAGAAGGTCTGTGACTATAAATCCCTCCCTCGAAAGACTTCGCCGGATATGAATGAGCAGAATTCACAGTCAATGAATAAAAGGGTTTTTTGTCGGGACAAGGAGTTGGCTTCAGGCTCTGGGGAAGCCTCGGCCAGATCACAGGTGACCAGCGCGATGCCGCAACGGTTGTGTGACCAATGGTCACAAGTCACTTTTTTCAGTGCCGTTCCAACTTCGGATGGTTCACTGTCGTAAGTGAAGGACTGCCCGCCTCTATCCTTATAGGAGATTGACCTTGCCGACCACCTGTTTACAACCAGTTCTTCCGAATTCCTTCCCTGCTTTTTGTAATAGCTGAGCTGGCCAGCCAAGACTTCGATGTGACTTGCGTTGGGGTAAATCCCTTCGCTCATCATCTCCTCGTAGAAGCAGCTCAAGATGTGGGTTTTCTCCCAGCACCCGAAGGGAACGATCTCCACCCCAGTCCAGAAGGGTGGACCTCACTCAGGAGGGGCCGAAGAGCGGCCTGAAGCTCTTCCAGATCCTTCGGAGGCAGCAACGAGTCGTCAGAAACGTTCTGGAGGAAGTGGCGGGTGATCTCCTCGCCGCCCAGGTTGCTGATGAGAATGTAGACAGCGTTGAGGTACTCGTTCGTCTGGTTCTTCTGGAAAAACCCACCCAGGGTCTCCAACAGAGTGTCGGGCATGAATTCCACCTCGTCCAGGATAAACACGGGGATGATTTCTTCCATTTCAGCTTGAGCCACCATGTCTCCAATGGTCTCCGATAGCTCCAGTTGGCAGGTGGAGACGGAGCTTTCGGCAGGGCAGTGATGCATCGTGAAATAATGGAGCACGGAACGGGGTCCCATCACCGACCGGAAGTGCTTGGCTAGAAGCCAGCCGAGATGGCTCTTGCCAACGCCGCTCGGGCCGTTGAAGGAGATGACTAACGGCTTGTTATGGACGTGGGTGGCCAGGTAGTCTTTCAGCAACCCCATGACCCTCTCGATGACCACGGGCTGCCCGAAAACCTCCCGAGCCATGGTCTTCTCCAACCCATCCAGGTCGTACTTCATGAGGTTGTCGTCCAGGTTCTCGATGGCGTTGAGGATCTGGAAGCAAATGATGGCCACGAACAAGAGAGGAACTTGGTGGCTCTGCTCCGATGCTCGGTGGGCAGGTATTTCCTCGAACTCTCCGGATATAACACTCGGGGGTTCGTTGTTTTCTTCTTACGCCGTTTGGGCTTGGCCACCGAGAATGGGCCAGCAGGGTCGAAAGTGAAATACTGGGAACTGTTGAAAGATGCTTGGTTGGAGACACTGGCTAATTTGCTTTTCCCCAGGGAAAGCTGCCTCTGAAGAAGTTTCTCTCCGGGCAAGTAGCATTTTTTTAAAGCATGGGCTGTCCTCCGAAGGCGAACTACAGCCCGCACTGGGGAGGACATCAAAGAAAGCTTCTGTGGACTTTTCGCGGGGCTCTTCCGGCTTTCCATCGCGACGTCTTCCTGCCGGTTCGATTGTTCTGCAGAGAGAGCGAAGGACATATATTTATTTTTTTAAATTGTCATTTGTTTTATTTAGTTTGTCGAACATGGACGAGATGACAGGTATAAGTATGAACGTGGACGTGAACAAAAGAGATGAGTACAAGTAAATGGGGACAGTCGGACAGGGATGGAAGGCACGCTGGTGCGCTTATGCACGCCCCCTTTACGGAGCTCTCAGGAATGGGGTGAGGTTCACGGTTAGACAGTTTGAGGTTGAAGCTCAAGATGTGGGTTTTCTCTAGCAACCCGAAGGGAACGATCAGACAGACAGACAGACAGAGACAGACAGACAGACAGACAGATAGTTAGATAGATTAGATAGATAGTAAACACACAGAGAGAGAGAGACAGCCAGACACATGGATAGGTAGGTAGGTAGGTAGGTAGGTAGGTAGGTAGGTAGATGATAGATAGATAGATAGATAGATAGATAGATAGATAGATAGATAGATAGATAGATAGATAGATAGATAGATAGATAGATATGGGTGGATGGATAGATGGATGGATAGATTAGATAGATAGATAGATATAGATAGATGACAGACAAAGACAGACAGACAGATAGATAGATGATAAATCAATAGATAGATAGATAGATAGATTGATTGATTGATTGATTGATTGATTGATTGATTAGATAGATAGTAAACACAGAGAGAGACATAGATAGAGACATGGATACATAGATAGTAGACAGACAGATAGAGAGATAGATGATAGACATAGATAGACAAACAGATAGATGATAGACAGACAGATGGATAGATAGATAGTAGGCAGAGAGATGATAAACAGACACAGGGACAGATAGATAGATAATAGACAGATAGACAGAGACACAGATACATAGATGATAGACAGACAGAGAGATAGATAGATGATAGACACAGAGACAGATAGATAATAGACAGACAGACAGATCGATCGATCTCTGTTCTCTCTCTCTCTCTCTGAAGTGATGGACAGATGAGAGAAAGAAGAGAAAAAATGAAATGGATTAGAGTACACCGTTTCTGTCATTCCTCCCCACCCCTCGATGGTTTTCCAAAGTTGGGCGCAGGGGACCAGCTCTTTCAGGAGCTTAGCACTCCGACTGAAGCCTCCCCTGCAATCAAGACCTGGCACCTGTGATAGAGCAGCATTCCCTCGAGGCTGCCCAGGACGGGCACACTTTCTCCTCTCCCTAAGATCCCGCAACAAAGAGAGAGGCCTGCCAGGCTGGCAAACATCTGGATGGTCATTCTATGGTCTTCCCTGCCCTCTGCTGGTCAGCTGCATTTCTGCAGCCCAGCTGGGGTAGCTCTGGGAGTACACAGGTGAGTTAATCTGTAAAGGATATTGAGACTCTAGAAAGAGTGCAGAGAAGAGCAACCAGGATGATGAGGGACTGGAGGCTCAAACAGACGAAGAATGGTTGCAGGAACTGGGCATGGCTAATCTAGGCAAGAGAAGGACCAGGGGAGACAGGATAGCAGTCTTCCAATATTTGAGGTCCTGCCACAGAGAGGAGGAGGGGGATCAAGCTATTTTCCAAAGCACCTGAAGGCCAGACAAGGAACAATGGATGGAAACTCATCCAGGAGAGATTCAACCTGGAAATAAGGAGGAATTTTCTGACAGTGAGAACAATCAACCCATGGAACAGGAGTTGCCTTCGGAAGTTTTGGGAGCTTCATCCCTGGAGGCTTTCAAGAAGAGACTGGACTGCCATCTGTCAGAAATGGTGCAGGGTCTCCTGCTTGGGCAGGGGTTGGACTAGATGACCTACAAGGTCCCTTTCAACTTTGTTAATCTGTAAAGGATATTGAGACTCTACAAAGAGTGCAGAGACTGGAGACTAAAACATACGATGAACAGTTGCAGGAACTGGGTATGGCTAGTCTAGTGAAGAGAAGGAGCAGAGGAGACATGATAGCATCTTCCAATATTTGAGGGAGGGGCTGCCACAGAGAGAAGGAAGGGGGACAAGCTATTCTCCAAAGCACTCAAAGGCCAGACAAGGAATAATGGATGGAAACTGACCAAGGAGAGATTCAACCTGGAAATAAGGAGGAATTTTTCTGACAGTGAGAACAATCAACAGAAGTTGCCTTCGGAAGTTGTGGGAACTTCATCCCTGGAGGCTTTCAAGAAGAGACTGGACTGCCATCTGTCAGAAATGGTGTAGAGTCTCCTGCTTGGGCAGGGGGTTGGAGTAGATTACCTCCAAGGTCCCTTCCAACTCTGTTATTCTATTCTATTCTATTCTATTCTATTCTATTCTATTCTATTCTATTCTATTCTATTCTAAAGATGCCTTTAGAAGTTGTGGAAGCTTCCAAGAAGAGACTGGACTGCCATCTGTCAGAAATGGTGCAGGGTCTCCTGCTTGGGCAGGGGGTTGGAGTAGATGACCTCCAAGGTCCCTTCCAACTCTGTTATTCTATTCTATTCTATTCTATTCTAAAGATGCCTTTAGAAGTTGTGGAAGCTTCCAAGAAGAGACTGGACTGCCATCTGTCAGAAATGGTGCAGGGTCTCCTGCTTGGGAGGAGGGTTGGACTAGATGATCTCCACGGTCCCTTCCAACTCTGTTATTCTATTCTATTCTATTCTATTCTAAAGATGCCTTTAGAAGTTGTGGAAGCTTCCAAGAAGAGACTGGACTGCCATCTGTCAGAAATGATGCAGGGTCTCCTGCTTGGGTGGGGGGGTTGGACTAGATGACCTCCAAGGTCCCTTCCAACTCAGTTAATCTGTTAGAATCCATTAAAGTAGAGCTTCGTCTTAGGTCTCTGCATGCATGTGTGTTCCATGCGCAGCACCTTCTCCCAAGCAGCCTGTGTCCTACACGCCACAACTCAACAACCCCAGCAAGGCAGACGGAGCAATAGCAATAGCAATAGCAGTAGACTTATATACCGCTTCATAGGGCTTTCAGCCCTCTCTAAGCGGTTTACAGAGAGTCAGCATATTGCCCCCAACAATCTGGGTCCTCATTTTACCCACCTCGGAAGGATGGAAGGCTGAGTCAACCCTGAGCCGGTGGGATTTGAACCGCTGAACTGCTGATCTAGCAGTAGCCTGCAGTGCTGCATTTAACCACTGCGCCACCTTGGCTGTTTCCCTTCATCGTTCCTCTTTCCCATCTTCTATAACCCAACTTTGTTGTATTTGTTGTGTACGGTGACAAAAAAGGCTACGTATATTTGTCTTCCACGGCCTGTAACGACGAGACAATGAATTTCGCAGGAATCTCACCGACATGTGCCAACAAAGCCTCTGGCTCCTATACTGGGTCACCCTTAGCTGGCTTGTGAAAGCCTGCGTCAATCTCCCGGCTGCCGAGATTGCATCGGGCAATTCTCTCTGCTTCAGAATGCTCGCCCCGATAATTATTAACTTGGATTCCTGAAGAGGGGGGGGGGAGGCGGTTTGGAAGAACTCAACAAACCAGTTGTATCTCATTCTGGGATTGCCAGCGGCCCAGAGCTGTCTCTTTCGGTACAGAAGGAGAAAGGGACTAAGGATCCGTTCGAATTTGGGCTCGTTCAATTCTCAAAACAGGAAAAAAAATAAAGGTGACGGGCCCTTCGTTCTTGACGTAGCGACTCGTTTAGCGGCTGTTCAAAGTTGCGACGGCGCTTAACCACCGTGGCAAGAGCAGGGACACCGTGCCTCGCTGAACGACGGGCATTCCGGGGCTCGTTTGCGGTCGTCGGCCGAGACAGCCTGCGTTTCTTTGCAACACCGCAAATGGCTCAAAGTTTGATTTGCGTTTTATTGAAACAGCGTTTATTTCCCCCACCCCACCCCACCCCCAAAAATTGCCAATTACCCCCACTAGACCGATTAGATCCCACAGATTAGGCCTCCTCCGAATTCCATCTGCCGGCCAGTGTCAACTGGCGACTACCCGGAGGAGAGCCTTCTCTGTGGCTGCTCCGACCCTCTGGAACGAACTCCCCATGGAGATTCGAACCCTCACCACCCTCCAGACCTTCCGCAAAGCCCTCAAAACCTGGCTGTTCCGACAGGCCTGGGGCTAAAGAGCAGTTGCCCCCACCCTGAATTGGTATGACTGTTGTGTTTTAATTATGCATTGTTTTTTATGTCGTTTAAATTCTTGTTTGTAT
>NW_028261382.1:33782149-33802149 GCF_051295495.1 Thamnophis sirtalis
CAGGATATGAGGATTTGATGTAATGGAGGATTTTATAAACAAGTAAATGAAATGCTAGCATGTGGTTATGGATTAAATCTTTGGCATAGTTAAGGATGAAGGATGTTTAAACAACTGTAGTCAACTAAAAGTGGAGGTATGATGATGTCAATATGGTAAACATTTGAGTTAAGATATTTGAATTAATATGAATTAATGGAAGAGATGCACAAAAACATGTTGTAACCAGCTGATATACTTTTTAATAATATATACTTGTGTTTTTTCCTTTTTTCTTTTGTTTTTTCCCCCTCTGCCTTGTTTTCTGTTTTTTGTCTTTTTTGTGTTTTGATTTTTTCCTTTCCCACTGGTGTGGGCATGTGTTGTTTATGTAACAAAAAAATAAAAAAAATTAATAATAAAGGAAAAAACAATGACTACCAAGCTGCCTTCCATTGAGGACCTGTAACACTGCAGGAGTCAAAAAGAGGGTTGTGAAAATATCTACAGACCCTCGCATCCTGGACATCAATCATTTCAACTCCTACCCTCAAAACGACGCTATAGGCCACTGCACACCAAGACAACTAGACAAAGGACAGTTTTTCCCAAACGCCATCACTTTGCTAAACAACTAATTCCCTCAACACTGTCAAACTATTCACTAAGGCTGCATTACTATTAATCGTTCTTCTACTCGTTCCTATCACCCATCTCCTGCTACTTATGACTGCATGGCTGTAACTGTGTTGCTTGTATCCTTACGATTTGTATTGATATTGTTTTCTGGTTCCTTATTTGTACCCCACGACTAGCATTAAGTGTTGTGCCTTATGATTCTTGACAAATGTGTCTTGTCTTTTTATGTACACTTGAGAGCATCTGCACCAAAGAAAAATTCCTCGTGTGTCCAATCACACATGGCCAATAAGGAATTCCATTCCGTTCCTAATTTCTATTCTATTCATTCTTTCCTAATTTCATCCTATTCTATTATTTGAAGCTAAGCATGGTTTATGGCAAGTGTCTCCATTTGAAGACCTTTATGGACTTCAACTCCCAGAATCCCCTAGCCTGCATGGTTGCCCAGACACTATATCAAGAATCTCCAAACTTGGCCACTTTGAAGACTGGTGGACTTCAACTTCCAGAATTCCTCGGACACCATGGCTGGCTGAGGAATTCTGGGAGTTGAAGTCCACCGGGCTTAAAGTGGCCAGGGTTGGAGACCCCTGCTGTACGGGAACACCATGCTGCCTAAAAGGTTAGGTCCTGCCCATAAAGCCTTGGGATCTTCCTGGGACTCTCTTCTAGGCAAAGGAAACAAAGCCCATCTCAAGCAGGGGACTACAAAGCCCATCTAAGCAAAGGGCTCATAACCCGGAAGCTTTTCTTTCTCTTTCCACTCCCCATTGCAAAGCCCTCGCTTCTTCTCGCCCCCAGCAAGGCCTATTCACTCCCCACCCCATAGCTGCCCTCCCGCCGCCCCTTCATTCCTCATATGGGGCGGCCTAGCTCAAGCAGCCTTCCCCGCGCCAGCCCCATTTGCACTCCGGCCCCAAAGCCCCTTCTCGGAACCGATGGAACCGGATTCGAACCGATCCCCCGACCGCCAGCAGTTTCTTACCATCACTGCAACGGCTACTACCGACGAGAAAGGAAAGGACGGAAGCCGGGAAGGAACAGGAAGCCCGCGGTGCGGATCAAACCATGAAAGCAAATCTGGAGGGGGGAGGGAGGAAGAAATGACGGTTTTGCCTTCTCTCTCCCCCCCTTGTTGGAGTGGTTTAGTCCTTGGGAAGAGTTATCAATCCGGGTTTGCAAAGGGATCGTTAGACGCTCTGATCAATTCGGGGATCCAATTACGGAGCAATTATAATGATCAGCCGACTAATTACATTTTAAATAAAAAAGGGGGCAGGAGCCTCTCTTAATAACGCGTAGCTTTTCTCGATGATGATGATGATTTATTGCAAGCCATTCCGTTTATTGCCCCAGTAAAATTAAGCGTGCAAAGATCACAAATTTTTGTTCGTGTTTGTGTGTACGTGTGTATTCAGTGGGTTTGTTAGGGTTGAACGATTTGCCTAAGCCTGCCTGCTTGTTACTTGAGCCTGTTATACTGCATTGTTTGATAGATGCGGGTGTATCCGTTTGCCCTGCGTCTTAGGTTAGTACGACTCTATACGTACATGTATATATACATAGAATGTGAGTCTGCTGGCAGGTGTGCATTTGTATTTTATGGCTCTCTCTATATATATATGTGTGTGAGATGGATGGATGGATAGATAGTGTATAGATAGATGGATGGATGATAGAGAGATGAGAATAGATGGTAGACATAGATATAAGATTGATCGATTGGTAGATTGATAGATGATAATAGATGGTAGACATAGTGTAGATATAGATAGATAGATAGATAGATAGATAGATAGATAGATAGATAGATAGATAGATAGATAATAGGTAGACATGAGAGATAATAGATGGTAGACGTACTATAGATAAATATTGCAGGTAGATATAGATTAGATAGATAGATATTTGCATAGATTAGATAGATAGATATAGATCAGATAGATAGATATTGCATAGATTAGATACATAGATATTGCATAGATAAATAGATAGATATAGACCAGATATATAGATATTGCATAGATTAGATAGATAGATAGATATCAGATATAGATATTGCATAGATTAGATAGATAGATATAGATCAGATAGATATTGCATAGATTAAATAAATAGATGTTGCATAGATAGATATAGATTAGATAGATATTGCATAGATAGATAGATAGATAGATAGATAGATAGATAGATAGATAGATAGATAGATACTGTATAGGAGGGGAAAGACAATAGTTGGTTGACAATAGATGGTAGACAGTGTGTATGTGTGTGTGTATGTATATATATATATATATATATATATATATATGTATGTATGTATATAGATAGATAGAGAGAGAGACAGAGACAGAGAGAAGGTAGGTAGGTAGGTAGGTAGGTAAATAGGTAGACATAGATAAATATATAGAGAGATGCAAACACAAACATGGGATTGCACATAATTGCCCTCAGCAGAATGCGTCTTTCCTGAGTGTGAGGTGTGCATTTGTGTTGTTATGAGGGAGGGGGGATGCACAGGTATACACGGGCGCGCTCGTGTGCCTGAGTGCCTATATGCACGCGCGCGACGCGGGGGGAGCCTTCTGATGTCAGCAGAGAGAGCTTGACACGAGGGCCGGGCGTGCCCCCAACGTGTGTCCGCACGCACGAGCACTCTTTCCCCCCACCTCCTCCAACCCCCCCAGGCAACCCCTTCCCACTTCGTGCAATCCGCAGGTATCAACCGCCTCCCGCCGGCAACGCCGCGGCTGACCGGCAGGGGGCGCTCGATCTCACCCTCTCGCTCTCTCCCCCCCCCTCCCCACTTTCCCGACGGCCGCCCGGGACTTGCTGAGGACGGGAGCCAGGAGCCGCGCGAGTGGCAGCCGGCTGGGCCAATCGGTGTCCTCCTCCGAGGGCGCGCGGCCAATGGGGGAGCCGCCTGGGCGAGGAGGCGGGCGGGCGAGGCCGTGCCCAGGTTAGGCTGAGGGGGAGGCGCCGCTCCATCCTTCCTTACCTGGGGCGAGCGCTGAGTCCCCGCAGCTCCGGCCGCCGCCTGGCTGGGCAGCGCCATGCCGAGAGGGCCGGCCCGCCCCCCGCGCTTGCCCCCAACCGGCCCGGCCTCTCGGTAAGGGCTGCCAGCCAAAGGTGGGGAGGGGTCAGCGGGGGAAAAGAGAGGGGGGGGCAAGGACGAGGGGAGGGGGCGCAGGGGAGGGGATTTGGGGAAGGAGAGGCGGAAAGGGACTGGGGGATTTGGGTCGGGGTCTGGGCACGGGGAGGGTCTAAGTTCCAGCTTAGAGCCATTGGGGAGGAGGCTGGAGGGGCCATTTAAGGGGTGGGGGCGTCCAGGGTGGGGTGGGGGGGTTCCCAGCTGAATGACGGATCCCCATGATGGGTGGGGGGGATTGGGAGAGTTTAAAGGGGGCATTAAGAGGGGAGGCTTCAGAGGTTGAGTCTGCCATTGGGGAGGGGGCTGGAGGGGCCATTTAAGGGGGAGGGAATCCAGGGTGGGGGTCCAAGCTGAATGACGGATCCCCCATGATGGGTGGGGGGATTGGGAGAGTTTAAGGGGGGCATTAAGAGGGGAGCCTTCAGAGGTTGAGTCTGCCATTGGGGAGGGGGCTGGAGGGGCCTTTTGGGGGGATGGGGGCATCCAGGGTGGTGGGGGTCTCCAAGCTGAATAACGGATCCTAATGATGGGTGGGGGGGGGGGGATGGGGGAGAGCTTAGGGGGAGCCTTGTGTGGGGAAGCTTCTGCCATTGGGGTGGGGGGCCAAGAGAGAGAGAGGGGGTTGCAAGGGGGGGGGAGATGTGAAACAGGGGTGGGTGCAGAGAGAGTAGCATCGGTTGATGCCCAATGGAAGGATTGGGGGGTCGGAGAGAAGGAGATTTGGGCAGGGCGGGGGGTCGGATCAGCCAAAGACAGCCAAAGGTCTTCTCCATCCTCTGCTTGGACCCCTTTGGATGTCAGCTGAGCCCCCACCTTCCATGCGGATGAGAAGGGCCACCACCGAAGACCATCACCGTGGAGGAAGTTGTCTGAGATGCTGAGGTCTACGCCGAGTAGAAGGGGGGTGGGGGGGTGGAGTGAGTTGACCATGAAAGGACAAGGGGGGGACATTGATCTTTGGATGAGAAAGCGGGGATGGGGCTGCCAAGATGAGGGGCAGAGGAGAAATGGGGGGTTATCTTGAAAGAAGACACGGGAGGGGGCTTCCGTCTGGAAATGGGGAGGGGGGATGTAGGAGGAGTGAGTTGGGGGGCAACCGAGAAGGTTTGTGCACACGGGTGAGATTGGGAGGAGGTCAAACCAGTTGTTGCGATGGGGAAGAGGTTGTGTTATTCAGAGCAACGGTGGTGGAGAATGGTTTTGTGTGTGTGTGTGTGTAGGTCTGCAAAACGGGGGTGGGGGGTCTGGGAAGGCCTAAATTTGGGGTGGGGGGGATGCCTTGGAGATGTTCCACCAGGATCTATCAGACAATAGATGGCACCAGAAACGGTGATGTTTTTTAAAAAACCCTTCCCTCTCCTAAATGGGCTTCCTTTTGATGGATTGATTTTTGTTTTTTTTTTGGTGTGTGAATAGGGAGAGCCCCCCCCCCTCCCAGAGAAACCCCGAGCATCCTAAAAATTGGGGGTGGGGGGTTAAGCTTGAGTGCTTTTGAGTCCCTCGCTCTGCAGTTCGGCTGCCTTTGAGCCTTTCGGTGATGATCAGTGGAAGCATTTTATGAGGAAGGTTTCTGGATTTTGTGTGTGTGTATGGGGAGGGGGATGTCCTTGCTTCTCCCTCTGCCCTGTTTGCTGTCTTCCTCTCTTCTCCCGCAACCCTCCATAATCACAATTTTTGCCGGCCCTCTTCTGACTTAAATGACAGTCAATTGAATAAGCTGTGTGGTTCTTTCCCACTACACAAATGTTGTGTCTCCCCATTAATCTTGCAGTAGTTTGGTGGATGTGTTGATGTGTTGTGATTCTCTCTCTCTCTCTCTCTCTCTCTCTCCCTCCCTCCTTCCCTCCCCTCTCTCTCTCTCTCTCTTCTCCCCTCCTTCCCTCCCTCCCTCTCTCCTCTCCTTCCCTCCCTCCCTCTCTCTCTCTCTCCCTCCCTCCCTCCTTCCTTCCCTCCCTCCTCTCTCTCTCTCTCCCTCCCTCCTTCCCTCCTTCTCTCTCTCT
Source organism: Thamnophis sirtalis (assembly GCF_051295495.1). Classification (NCBI taxonomy): domain Eukaryota; kingdom Metazoa; phylum Chordata; class Lepidosauria; order Squamata; family Natricidae; genus Thamnophis; species Thamnophis sirtalis. The sequence goes on from NW_028261382.1 coordinate 33,787,922, forward strand.
CCTCTCTCTCTCTCTCCTTCCTCCCTCTCTCTCTCCTCTCCTTCCCTCCCTCCTTCCCTCCCTCACTCTCTCCTCTCTCTCTCCCTCCCTCCTTCCTCCCTCTCTCTCTCTCTTTCTCTCTCTCTCTTTCTCTCTCTCTCTCTCTCACACACACAAGTTCTTGATGCTTGCTTGGGGGAAAGGGGGAAGGAACAGATTTTTTTTTTCCTGTCACCTTTTAATTTCTCCCAAGTGTGGCAAAATTAATCGACAATCAAAGCAAAAACACACCTAACACCCCTCTTGATTTTAACAAGAGGAATCTCACCAAGGTGTCGAAGTTGCTCTTTTAAGAAAATAGACTGGTTTAATGTTTTCATTCCCCCCCCCCTTCATATTCTTGTTACTACCAGCTTATTCCGAAAGGATATTTATAGCTTGGGTATTTCCTCTTTTTTTCCCCCCTGTTCATTTCCTGCCCTAGAATAAAATTTGCATCTCTTTACAGGTAGCTCTCGATTTACGGCAGTTTGCGTAGTGACCATTTGGGGCCCGATTGTGATTATAAGTCGAGGACTACCAATCCTCCCAATTGGTCAGAGATGCTGCTAGATTATTAAACCAAATGATACCATTTCTTAATGTCTCCCTGTCTGGTTGTCCTTCATGGAGGCAGCACTTCCTAATCAAGTTATGATTATTTAAGAGGTCCTTTTCCCAGTTACAATAAAGGTGACCTTGATGGAACACAGCTAGGTTAGAATCCCCAGCGCCGCGTAACGGAGGGAGCTCCCGCGACTTGTCCCAGCTTCTGCCAACCTAGCAGTTCGAAAGCACATAAACAATGCAAGTAGAAAAAATAGGGACCACCTTTGGTGGGAAGGGAACAGCGTTCCGGGCGCTTTTGGGCGTTGAGTCATGCCCGCCAGAGGACCACAGAGACGTCTTCGGACAGCGCTGGCTCTTGGGCTTTGAAACGGAGATGAGCATCGCCCCCTAGAGTCTGGAACCACTAGCACATACGTATAAGGTAAAGGTAAACCTTATATCTGTGCTTCCAAAGGATTAGAAAATAAATTCATCCAAGCTGTAAACTAATGGCCTCACTTTATTCATTTTTTTTCTCCTATATGGTTCTCCTATGTTCTCTCTGTATGTTTGTATGTATATGTGTGTATGAATCTACATCTACATATATCAATGTATCTGCATCAATATACTATCCATCGCTCCATCCATCCATCCATTTCTGAACGACAAGCTCAGCAATTGAGCCACTTCATCCCTCCTTTGCTCTTCTTAGGACAATATTAAGAAGTTAGTCTGGATTACAAAGCCCATGTTTTCCTGGACAGCATGCCTAGTGGTTTAGACCAGCATTCCTGGAGAAAAGCTACTTGGGAAAAACTGATCTAGAAATATTTGAATAGATATAGAAATATATGAATGTTTCCTTTCTGGGAAAATTGGCCAATGGTCCAGGAACTTCTATTTATTCCCTTTGATTTCCTTTGTCACAACTGTGTGATTCTTGATGCTCTCTGACAAGTGGTTGTTTTCTTGCAGACGTTTCTTTACCCAGCTAGGTAACATCATCCGTGCTAGTGAGTGGCGCTGGCTCTCTTTATACCTACAGTAGCTCTTGAGTTGGCTTGTTTTCTGGCAAACGTTTCCTGACCCAACTAGGTAATATCATCAGTGCCAGTGAGTGTGGCTTGCTACCTATTTATCTATGGTAGCTCTAAACTTAGTTGTTTTTTTGCAGGCGTTTCATTACCCAACTAGATAACATCATCAGGGCTAGCACTGAGGCAGGTTTGCCCGCCAAGCCATGGTGTTATCTGCCTCCTATCTGATTCTGGTTGATGGCAGCAGGCAGAACCAACCTTAGCTGATGTCGAAAGAAACTAAACGGGGCCAAATTTAGTTTGTTGTTAGATGTGAGGGTGGATGAGAACATTGGGGGGTGGGGGGATATTCTGGCAGGAACCAATGGCTGAAACCTTTCCCTTAGCTGCTCTGCAGGCTACGTGGGTGAATAGAAGTCATTCCCAAGCATCAAGCTTGACTTAAAAGAGGCTGCCCTTTTGGTTAAAGACTAAAACCTTAAATAATATTGTGTGTTGAAAGGATTGTGTGTGTATATGGCAGTCCACAAAGACTTGGAATGTACTCGTTGAGTTTTTATGGAGTTTTAGGGGTTTCCGATGAGCTCTATTTGCAACGGATGGCTGCGAAGGTTGGAGCATAAGGAAGGCTGAGCACCAAAGAATGGAGGCCTTTGAACTCTGGTGCTGGAGAAGACTCCTGCATTGAGTCCCTTGGACTGCAAGGCCATCCAACCGGTCAGTCCTAGAGGAGATCAACCTTGGTTGCTCTTTAGAAGGCCAGATCCTGAAGAGGAAACTCAAATCCTTTGGCCACCTGATGAGAAGGAAGGACTCCCTGGAGAAGAGCCTCATGCTGGGAACGATGGAGGGCAAAAGAAGAAGAAGGGGACGGCAGAGAAGGAGGTGGCTGGATGGAGTCACCTGACAATTAGAACATGGACATGACTTTGCAACTCACAGCATCTATCTATCTATCTATCTATCTATCTATCTATCTATCTATCTATTATCTATCTAATCTATCAATCATCCATCCATCTAATCTATCTATCAATCATCTATCTATCATCTATCTATCATCTATCTATCTCTCATCTATCTATCCATCCATCCATCCATCCATCCATCCATCCATCTATCTATCTATCATCTATCTATATCCCTCCCTCCAATCCTTTGGCCACCTGATGAGAAGGCAGGACCCTGGAGAAGGGCCTAATGCTGTGAAAGATGGAGGGCAAAAGAAGAAGAAGGGGATGGCAGAGAAGGAGGTGGCTGGATGGAGTCACCGAAGCAGCCAGCGTGAGCTTCAATAGACTCCAGAGGATGATAGAGGACAGGAAGGCCTGGAGGAACGTTGTCCAGGGGGTCGCGATGGGTCGGACACGACTTCGCAACTAACAACGACGACAAAGGGCTTCCAATGAAATGCCAGAGCTTGATCGAGGACGTTATTCTGTCTTTGTTTTTTTGGTGGGGTGGGGTGGGGATCTCCAACGTATCACCGTAGTTCCTGCTTGTGGTGGAGAATGCAAACCCAGAGCTGTCTTGGGGGCATTTGAAAGGCATTTCTCTACCCCCCCCCCGCCTCTCTTTCTCCTACTCCAGCCATAACCTTGCTCCAGCGTCCTTCCTAGGAGGGAAGGGGCCCCCCAACTGTTTTTATTTTAACAGGTTCTTTGCTCCCAGAGGGGGTGTCTTTTAAGTTTCATTTTATTTTCCACCCACAGAATGCTAGACGGTAGATGCTCTCCAGGAACTTGGCTGTAGTTAGAAATGCATTTCCTGACTTCTTGAGGTAACGGGGCAGGACTTGGCTGGGTATCGGAGCAAAAGCTGGCACTCCGCCACCCGATGGGCCTTTAGAGAGCGCTGGCTGCCTTCCCCTGCTTTGTATCACGGGAGGGTTTCCACCTTTTCTTTTCTCCTGCAGCTTCCTACAACCCTCCCCCCTCCCAGCCACCTACCCCTCCCTCGGTTGTTAGCGGGAGAAAGGTAATTCTCAGGTTTCCGGTCCCCAGGTGTTCCTCTTTCTTACCTGGGGGGGTTGGCGCGGTGGCGCCTTCAGGTTGTGACAACCTTGTCTCGTAACTATCAGAGCCTGTTGATGCTGATAGTTTGTCCCACCCCCCCTCCCGAGTCCCCCCCCCCACACACTTACCTCTTCAAGGATGATCTTGACAGTTCTAGTAGGAGGGCCATCCTGGCTTAGTTAACCCACTTCGTGCGAGGTTGAACAGAGATGGGGAAAGAGCACGTAGCACTTAGACTTATATACCGCTTCACAGTGCTTTTACAGCCCTCTCTAAGCGGTTGACAGAGTCGGCCTCTTGTCCCCCAAACAATCTGGGTCCTCATTTTACCCACCTCGGAAGGATGGAAGGCTGAGGGAGGGAGGAAGGAAAGAAGGGAGGGAGGAAGGAAGGAAGGAAGGAAGGGCAATGGCAATAGCACTTAGATTTATATACCGCTTCATAGTGCTTTTACAGCCCTCTCGCGGTTTACAGAGTCATCCTCTCGTTCCCAACAATCTGGGTCCTCATTTTACCTACCTCGGAAGGATGGAAGGCTGAGGGAGGGAGGGAGGGAGGAAAGAAGGGAGGGAGGAAGGAAGGAAGGAAGGGCAATGGCAATAGCACTTAGACTTATATACCACTTCATAGTGCTTTTACATCCCTCTCGCGGTTTACAGAGTCATCCTCTCGTTCCCAACAATCTGGGTCCTCATTTTACCCACCTTGGAAGGATGGAAGGCTGAGGGAGGGGGGGAGGGAGGAAAGAAGGGAGGGAGGAAGGAAGGAAGGAAGGAAGGGCAATGGCAATAGCACTTAGACTTATATACTGCTTCATAGTGCTTTTACAGCCCTCTCTAAGCGGTTTACAGAGTCAGCCTCTTGTCCCCCAAACAGTCTGGGTCCTTATTTTACCCACCTCGGAAGGATGGAAGGCTGAGAGAGGGAGGGAGGGAGGAAAGAAGGAAGGAAGGAAGGAAGGAAGGGCAATGGCAATAGCGCTTAGACTTATATACCGCTTCATAGTACTTTTACAGCCCTCTCTAAGCCGTTTACAGAGTCATCCTATTGCCCCCCAAACAATCTGGGTCCTTACTTTACCCACCTCAGAAGGATGGGAGACTCAGTCAACCTTGAGCCGGTCCGGATCGAACTCCTGGCAGTCGGCAGAGTCGGCATGAAATCCTGCATTTTAACCACTGTGCCACCACGGAAGGAAGGAAGGAAGGAAGCAAGCAAGCAAGCAACAATAGCAGATTTATATACCGCTTCACAGTAAGCGGATGAAATAAGCGGTTCATAGAGTCAGTCTCTTGCCCCCCCACCCCCCAACAATCTGGGTCCTCCTTTTACTTCGGAAGGATGGGAGGCCGAGTCAAACTTGGGCTGTTGAAATGGACTGTTTTAATAGATTTATTCTAGTTTTGTTCCCACCTCTGGACTCTTAGGGATGAAAGTTTGATTTTAGGTTTGCATGTTTTGAATGAGAATAGAATAAGGAATAGAATAGAATAGAATATTCCCGCTGCACCATAGAGAGTATTTTAACTTACAGTACCTGTGTCTGGTTTGCCAGTTGCCCAGTGGCAGATAGGACAGAGCTCCAGAGGGTCAACATCATTGCCCAGAGGATCATGGGTTGCCCCCTCCCCTCTTTGGAAGAGCTTTATAGCTCCCGCTGCCTTAAGAAAGTTCAAAACATTCTTAAAGATCGTGACCCGACAAATGCGCGGCCGACAACAGCGCGCCGACAAAGCTGCAGCGATAAAACCGCGACGTCGACAGCGCACCCACAAAGGCGCGCCGACAAAAGAGTGACAACAGAAGTGCGATTACGGTTAAGGTAAGGGTTAGGGTTAGGGTTAGGTTCAGGGTTAGGGTTACCTTTAGGGTTACCTTTAGGGTTACCTTTAGGGTTAGGTTTAGAGCGCGCTTCTGTCGGCGCACTGTTGTCGGCGCGCTTCTGCGCTCATTCGTCGGCGCGATTTCAAACTCGCGTTTTTTCCCCCGTGGTTTTCGTCGGCGCGCATTTGCCGTTGAACCCTTAAAGATCCAGCTCATCCTGCCCCCGCCCTTTTTTTTTTTGAACTATTACCATCTGGCAGACAGTACAGGACAATGAAAACAAGGCTAAAGAGGCTGGAAAAACAGCTTCTAGCCCAGGGCAGTAACCATATTGAATTCTACAGTATAGTGCAATATTAATGTAATATTGGCTCTTCAATTCAATTATATAGCACGTGAAGGATGTGCGTTTGTGTTTTTATTTTTATGGTTAATAACATACACTGAAATGGCATTTAATTTCATTGTACGAGGTGCAATGACAAATTAAACTTAAACTGATCACCCAGGAATGGCCTGGGCCATTATGGAAAACGTAAAAAAGGTGATTGAGTCAGTTTGATGGAGTTTGCCACTATGACATGAGTGTTCGTGGCAAATATTTTTCCATCACATCTTCCTTCTCCACTGCTGCATGGTGGCATATCCCAAAACAGATGATTAATAGATTGTGATATGAGCATTTCTCACCAGCCTTTATCATCTGCCCATCCTTTGTGTTCCCTTGCAGCTCACACCGGTGTGTCTCCGTCAGAAGCCGGGCACGCCAGATGGGTCCCTAAGAGTTGTCGGTCACCGATCGATCGGGGAAGCGGCTTTCATGAGTTAAGGTAGGTCTGGAGACCCCGCTCCTTCGCTCTGGCGGAGGCCCTCTTCCCCTGCCTTCCTGGATCCGCGCCCCTTCCGTTGCACCGTGGGCGCCTAGCTAATTTTAAAAACGCTTCCTCTGGCACACATACAATTTTCCACGTGGGTGACGAGAGGAAAATAATTATTAGCCTGTTGGATCTTGGTTAATTAGAACAACAAAGCCTTTGTCGTCTTCACACCCACGGCGGTGGCAAACCTCTGAACTTCCCCAGGAGGGGGGCAGGAGAAGGGAGTCCCAATGGGTGGGGCAGAACAAGCTGTCAGCTCTTGCCCTGCCAGTGATCTCTGCCTGGCACCAGAGAGTGGCATAGACAGTGCGGTGTTGGCAGTGCGGTTCCTGGAGAGATCCAAATGAAGATGTTTCTCCTCTTTTAAGCTCTGGGTTGGAAGGGTGGGCTTAAGACTCATCCAACCAACAGTGCTAAGCCCTTCAATCAATCAGTTAATCACAACACAGCTGGAGGGGGCCTTCGAGGTCTTCTAGTCCAACCCCCTGCTCAAGCAGAAGACCCTAAACCATTCTAGGCAAGTGTCCGTCCAGTTTCTTCTTAAAAACCTCCAATGATGATGAAGCACCCACAATGCCTGGTGGCAACTTCTCTTCCACTAGTTTGTTGGCCTCACGGTTAGGAAGTTTCTCCTTAATTCCAGGTTGCTTCTGTCCTTGATTAGTCTCCATCTATTGTTTCTCATATCATCTCCCTTTAAAAAAAAAAAAAATCCTACTCCATCAGTGTCTCCCTTATCCTTTGACGTTGGCTAGGGCATTTGAATTCAAATCTTCTGTTCCTTGTTGTTGAGTTCCAGCTGTTTTTCCAGACTTTCAGAACTTTGCTTGAGAACATCAAAGGGAAATGAATTAGGGGATGGTACTCTGACGAGTTCTGGGTAGGCACATGAATATATCTATGCTTAGAGGGACACGGTAGCTCAGGGACTAAGACGCTGAGCTTGTCGATCAGAAAAGTCGGCAGTTCAAACCCCTAGCGCCGCGTAACGGAGGGAGCTCCCATGACTCGTCCCGGCTTCTGCCAACCTAGCAATTCGAAAGCAGGTCAAAAATGCAAGGAGAAAAACAGGAGCCACCTTTGGTGGGAAGGGAACAGCGTTCCGTGCGCCTTCGGGCATTGAGTCATGCCGTTCACATGGCCACGGAGACGTCTTCGGACAGCGCTGGCTCTTCGGCTTTGAAACGGAGAGGAGCACCGCCCCCTAGAGTTGGGAACAACTAGCACAGATTTCGAGGGGAACCTTTACCTTTACCTCTTGTTCCTCATCTTGCCTTCTGATGCTTTGGAGAGTAGGTTCACCCCCTTTTCTTTGTGGCAAAAGCCATGGGGATATTGCAACGGTCGTAAGTGTGGAAACCACTCATAAGCCACTTTTTTCCAGTGCCATAACTTTTGAACAGTCACTAAATGAACTCAAATGAAGTCAAGGACTACCTGGTCTAGATTAATGAAGGTAACTGGAAGCTGGAGTGAAGGATGTGTGAGCTGAACTCCAACTCCCAGCACCCTCCTTTGGCTAGGTATCTTGGGCTTCTGGGAATTGTAGTTCAGCAACAAATCCAGAGGTGGACAGATTCTGCTTCACTCTTGTGTCTTCGTTCTGTCCCTCCTAACCAGTGGTGGGTTTCAAATTTTTTTAGAACCTCTTCTGTAGGTGTGGCCTGCTTTGTGGGAGTGGCTTGTTGGCCATGTGCCTGGGTGGGAGTGGCTTGCCAGCCATGTGACTGGGTGGGCCTGGCCAACTTGTGCCTGGCATTTGAAGCACACAAGTCTTAAAGCTGTCAAGTTACAAGACCCTTGCACCCCTGACCCTTTAGACAAAAAAAATCCCAGGGGTGTTCAAACTTGACAGCTTTAAGACTTGTGGACTTCAATTCCCAGAATTCCCCCTCCTGTCATGTTGGCTCAGGAACTCTGGCATTGAAGTGTGCAAGTCTTAAAGCTGTCAAGTTACAAGACCCTTGCACCCCTAACCCTTTAGAAAAAAAAACCCAGGGGTGTTCAAACTTGACAGCTTTAAAACTTGTGGACTTCAACTCCCACAATTCCTCCTCTTGCTCTTCATCTTGATGATGTGCGACGGGGGAAGGAGCTGGAACCGGTTCTAAACGGCACTGTAGATTTGTGGAACCTCTTCTATGTAAGAGCTTAGAACTGGCAGGAACCCACCCCTGCTCCTAATATACAGCCACTTCCTTTGGTGGTGTCATCTGAGGTTGGATCATTGATGTATGTTCAATCAAGGGGAGAATTGTGAGCTGGTGATTATTGGGGGTTTGCTTCATGGTATGGATCTATTCCAAGAGTCCATTTGCTGGAGCTGAAGCCCAGTAAAACACGGCAATCATAAATCTGCTTTGGTGCCCTTCTCCCTTTTCCCCATGTTGTAAAAACCTTGTTCGAAGGCCTCTGAGCGGGATTAGTCTGAATCCTGCAGTTATTTTCCCGCCTGAGGGACCATCCTAGGTCCAAATTATATTGACCCAAGCTGGAGGAATTTCCTAGCTTGGCAGAGGAGGCCCAGAGGAGAGAGACGGCTTAAGAGCGGATCGTATATCGCGCAGACAGAATAAAAGGAATGGCGTTGGTAATAGCATCTTTCCGGCCAGCTGTTTTGTTTGTTTTTTTCTTGGGTACTCTAAGAATTAAAAAGCTGGCAACTTGTAGTAAGTATGGAGATTTTGCTGTTGCACTTGGAAGCACAAAGAAAGCCCTGAGGTTCAGGTGTCTTCGGAGGAGGGGAAGAATAAGAATAGAATAGAATAGAACAGAATAGAACAGAACAGAATAAAACAGAACAGAATAGAACAGAACAGAAGAGAATAGAATAGAATTCAAAGTAGAATAGAATAGAATTCAGAATAGAATATAATAGAATAATAGAATAGAATTCATAATAGAATAGAACAGAACAGAACAAGAGATTGGAATAGAATTAGAATAGAATAGAATAGAATAGAATTCAGAATAGAATAGAATTCAGAATAGAATAGAATAGAATTCAGAATAGAATAGAATTCAGAATAGAATAGAATTCAGAATAGAATAGAATTCAGAATAGAATAGAATAGAATTCAGAATAGAATAGAATTCATAATAGAATAGAATTCAGAATAGAATAGAATAATAGAATAGAATAGAATTCAAAATAGAATAGAATAGAATTCAAAATAGAATAGAATAGAATTTAGGATAGAATAGAATTCAGAATAGAATAGAATAAAATAGAATATAGAATAGAATAGAACAGAACAAAACAAGAGATTGGAATAGAATTAGAATAGAATAGAATTCAGAATAGAATAATAGAATAGAATAATAGAATAAAATAGAATTCAGAATAGAAGAATAGAATAGAACAGAACAGAACAAGAGATTGGAATTAGAATAGAATAGAATTCAGAATAGAAGAATAGAATAACATAGAATAATAGAATAAAATAGAATTCAAAATAGAAAATAGAATAGAACAAAACAGAATAATAGAATAGAATTAGAATAGAATTCTTTATTGGCCAAGTGTGATTGGACACATAAACAATTTGTCTTCGGTGCCTATGCTCTCAGTGTACATAAGGAGAATAAAATACATTCATCACAAATCATAAGGTACAACACTTAATGATAGTCATAGGGTACAATGACAGTGTGTGATGGTGGTGGGGGAATTATTTGTTTAGCAGAGTGATGGCATTCAGAGTGATGGGGTCTATTTCTTCTGGTGTGCAGTGCTCTATAGTGTCATTTTTAGGGAAGGAGTTGAAGCAATTGATGTCCAGGATGCGAGGGGTCTGTAGATATTTTCACAGCCCTCTTTTTGACTCCTGCAGTGTTACAGGTCCTCAGTGCAAGGAGACTTCAACTTGTCCAGAATGCAGCCGCGCGAGCGATTGTGGGTGTACCTCGATACACCCATGTTACACCTATCCTCCGCGAGCTGCACTGGCTTTCAATCGGTCTCCGGATACGCTTCAAGGTGCTAGTTATCACTTATAAAGCCCTTCATGGTATTGGACCTGGGTACTTGAGAGACCGCCTGCTGCCAATTACCTCCCAAAGACCCATTAAATCGCACAGGGTCGGCCTCCTCCGGGTTCCGTCAATGCCATCTGGCTACGACCCGGGGGAGGGCCTTCTCTGTTGCAGCTCCGGCCCTTTGGAACGAACTCCCCACGGAGATTTGGACCCTCACCTCCCTCCTGGCCTTCCGAAAAGCCTGGCTGTGTCGGCAGGCCTGGGGTTGATGAGCTCCCTTCCCCTCTTGACAGGTGTGGTTGTTGGCTATTTTAAATGCTTGTCTTGTATTTGTATGTTTGTATGTTCCCTTTCCCGCTTGAGTTGTTCGCCGCCCTGAGTCCCTGTAGGGAATAGGGCGGCATATAAATAAAACAAACCTCAACCTCAACCAGCTTGGTAGCCATTGTATTTTCTGCAGTTCTGATTCTCCTCTGAAGTCTGTGTCTGCCTTGTTGGGTTGCAGAGCCAAACCAGACAGTTATGGAGGTGCAGATGACAGACTCAATCATTGCTCTGTGCAACAGAATCAGCAGCTCTTTGGGCATTTTGAGCTTCCCAAGTTGGCGCAGAAAGAACATTCTTTGTTGTGCTTTTCGGATGACGTTTTTGATGCTAGGTGTCCCTTTTCGGCCTCGAGATATGGTCGAATCTAAAAAATGGATGGTCTCTACTGTTGATACAGTGCTGTCTAGTATCGTAAGTGGTGGTATAGTATGGGAGGGTTTCTCCTAAAGCCTGCCACCATCTGTACGGTTTTGACTGCGTTCAGTTCCAGATGGTTCCAGTCGCACCGCCAGGCTAGTCCTTCGACCTCCCCATCTGTACGCGGATTCATCCCCAAAAAAAAGAGCTTGGAAAGAATTTAACCCAGTTTGGGATTGCGTCTGTGCGGAAGTTGTCCATCACATAGCTCACACTTCATTCCAAAGGGGCTTCCCCCCCTACCCCCCACCCCACCCCGAAAACGCAACTGATCCGTCTTATAGAAAAAAAACAAGCCCTCTTAAAAAATGGGTCCGTTTTTGGGAAGCCTCAAGTAATTCATCTAATGCATCAATTAACCACCTCAAAAGGCAAAAAAATTATTGTCCATAAACGGGCATTGCACAATACTGCACGTTTGAAGGGATCTGCAGCTGGCTTATTTGGCAAGCGAAAAGAAGGAAAAGACACACACACACACACATACACACAGACCCACACATCTCCCTCCTCTGCTCTTTGTTATTTTTAAAAGCTTCCCAGAGGCTCTATAAAGTTCACACCTTCAGACACTGCCCTTTTCGAAGAAAGCAGGGATGTATTTGTTCAGAGGAATATAAACCACACGGTGGGATAAATCTTGAGGCCACCGACATGGCATTCCTTGAAATCATGAGCCAGCAGCCGAAATCCCAAGATCTTTCCAGACAAAGGAACGGAAGAACAGAACACCAAAGTTGGAAGGGACCTTGGAGGTCTTCTAGTCCAACCCCCCGTGACCCGTCAAAACCGCGGTCCACTAAAGCGCGCCCGATCAAAGCACGTACGTGATGTCATCAGCAGCGCGACAAATAAAATTACAAATAAATTAAATTAAAATAAAATTAAAGCAAGCCGATTCACATAAAGGTAAGGGTTAGGGTTAGGGTTAGGGTTAGGTTAAGGGTTAGGTTAAGGGTTAGGGTTAGGTTTAGGGTTACGTTAAGCGTTAGGGTTAGGTTTAGGGTTAGGTTAAGGGTTAGCGTTAGGTTTAGCATTAGGTTAAGGGTTAGGTTTAGGGTTAGGTTAAGGGTTAGGCTTAGGGTTAGGTTTAGGGTTAGGTTTGGGGGGGTTAGGGTAAGGTTTTCACTTTAATTTTAAATTTACCGCTCACAGTGTGCCGTTTTCGTCGCGCTGTGATGACGTCACGTACGCGCTTTCGTCGAGCGCGCTTTAGTCTACCGCGGATTTGTGGTGGAACCCAACCCCCGGTTCAAGCTATACCATCCCGGGGGGGGAAAAATGGCTGTCCAGTCTCTTCTTAAAAACCTCCAGTGTTGGGAGCAGCCACAATTTCAGAGACGAGCAATTCCCATTTTTTTACTGTCAGGAAATTTCTCCTTGCTTCTCTCCTTGATGAGTTTCCCTCGGTTGCTCCTTCTCCTGCCTTCAGCTGCTTTTGGAGAATAAGGCATTAAGAGTTGTTAGCCTAATTTTGCAAAGCTTCTTCTCCGGTAACACTGTACTGCTAACTAGGGCATGCAAAGCCTTTGCCAGGCCAATCCTCGAATACAGCTCGCCTGCCTGGAATCCACAATGTATATCAGACATTAATACGATTGAACAAGTGCAGAGATATTTCACAAGAAGAGTCCTCCACTCCTCTGCTCACAATAGAATCCCTTACACCACCAGGCTCGAAATTTTGGGCTCGGACAACCCAGAATTAAGATCTGCCCTAAGCATAGTACATAAAATTGTCTGCTACAATGTTCTACCTGTCAACGACTACTTCAACCGCAATAATACTCAGGCAAACAATAGATGCAAACTCAAGGTGTAAACCGCTCCAAACTCGATTGCAGAAGATACGACTTCAGCCACAGAGTGGTCAACGCCTGGAATGCTCTACCTGACTCCATTGTTACATCCTCAAACCCCCCACAGCTTCAACTTTAAACTGTCCACCGTGGACCTCACCCCATTCCTAAGAGGTCCGTAAAGGGGGCGTGCATAAGCGCACCAGCGTGCCTTCCGTCCCTGTCCTACTGTCCCCATTTATTCGTACCCATTTCCCGTGTTCACGCCCATGTTTCTACTTATACCTATTATCTCGTACATGTTTGACAAACTAAATAAATAAGTTGAGCCCCTCTTTCTTGGGGCAGCCCCACAAATATTGGACGACTGCTATCATGTCACCCCTTGGCCCTGGGCAATCCAGCCAGTGGTTTTTCGTTTTTTGTGTCCTCTCGCTTGGAGAGTGGACCAGAGTCCAGCCAGCTTCTGCTGCAGATCGACCTAAACAAGCCAAATTTTTCTGCCTTCCCTATTATTTATATTTAAAGGTAGAATCGTGAGAAAGAGTTGGCTATTTTTGGGTTAGTGCTACCTGCGTGTGTGCCTGGCCAAACTCTTTTGTGTATTTTGGAGCGTAGGATTATGATCGTGTTTTGGTCCTCGAAAGGTAAAGGTTCCCTTTGCACATCTGTGCTAGTGGTTCCTGACTCTAGGGGGCAGTGCTCATCTCCGTTTCAAAGCCGAAGAGCCAGCGCTGTCCGAAGACGTCTCCATGGTCATGTGGCCAGCATGACTCAACGCCCGAAGGCGCACGGAACGCTGTTCTCTTTCCACCAAAGGTGGTTCCTGTTTTTCTACTTGCATTTATTTACGTGCTTTCGAACTGCTAGGTTGGCAGAAGCTGGGACGAGTCACGGGAGCTCCCTCCGTTACGCAGCGATGGGGATTCGAACCCCCCAACTGCTGACCTTTCCGATAGACAAGCTCAGCGTCTTAGCCCCTGAGCCACCGTGTCCGTCTCTGGTCCTCTACACGCAAACAAATCGGAAAGGCCAGGAAGAAACCGGTGGAAAATCAATAGAATTAAAAGCTTATTTTTTTTGCTTTTCCATTTTTTGTTTTCTCAGGGTAGGCCTAACAGCTGTTTCTAAGAGTTGGGCTCAACCTTGCCACCTTAACGGGATTCTGCTATTTTCACCCAGCCTGCCAATCTCTGGGCTGCTTTTGAAAGTCTAAAAATAACAAGGGGTTTTATTTTGCTTTTCTTCCAACGCACACCAGCCTTGGCTCTCTATTTTTCTCCCCTTGGGCGCACCGGGGCTTTTGTGTCTCAATCCCACAGCCAACCCTTCTGGGAATTGTCGCCTGGCATATTTTCCTTTCTCTTTTCGGCGACGTGGGGG
>NW_028261382.1:33807149-33889649 GCF_051295495.1 Thamnophis sirtalis
TCCTTGTCTTTTTAAAAAAAAAAAAAACCAGCCCTGTAATCCCTCGTGTGCAAACAAGCTTCCAACTGTAAATCAAACCGTTTGCTGCTAATGGGTCTTAAATGCAGTCCCTGATGCAGTTCTGCGTCTTTCTTTAACCATCGCTCTGCAAAATCGTTCCTCCGTGCTATTTTTTTAGAAATCCTTTCTACCTTTTTTTTTTTTTCCATCATTCTCCCACTTCCCTGGGTGCCTCTGGGTATTTTTAGCTTGTCTGCTTTTCTCTATTCTCTCCTTCCCACTCCTCAAATTTGCTGTTATCCATCTGAAGCCAGATTGGCATTTTCTCAGCTTGTTCATTTTTCAGTCCTGTCTATCTTGCCTTACTCTCTCTCTCCATCTGTTTCATCTTCCATACCTCGTACCTTGTTTACTTGCTCACTCGAATCCTGTGGGGTTTTCCCACCTTGTCTTCACCTTTCGGGGCATGAAGATCCAGGAGGCTGAATGAGAATGGGGATTCCTTGGGCCATTAGACTAGATTAAACAAGACTAGTTTGAGGGCAAAAGAAGAAGGAAATGACTCATTTCACGTTTCAGTTATTTTATTTTCTTTCCATATCTTCCAGCTTATATTCTTAATATATAAACAATATCATTTTTTTGCCTCTCCGTGTTAATCAAATTTAACATATCATTTCCATCTATTATTCTGTTTTACTCTTCTCGTGTAAATATGTTTTATTTTCATTTCATTTCGTACAGTCACATATATACTGTGCATAACCGGGGCATATAACATTGAACAATAAACACAGCCCTCCCTCTTGTCAACAATACCCCCAAAATACAAACCCAATATACCACTTCGACCCACCATACACCCTTTCTTTCGCCCCCCTCCAACTTTCGTTCTTCCCTCCAACATTCCCCTCTACCCTACTTCCCCTCCCCCTCTATCACTCCTCTCTCCCAATACACTCCCTCCCTTCCATCTCACCCTCCCTCCAATCCTCTCTCCCACCCTCTCTACCCCTCTTTCTTCTTTCCCTCTACTCCTCCCTTCGGTGCATTTCTACTATCTATCAATATATTCAGCTTGTCCTATTTTTACACTAGAATTAAAGAGCAACAGTATACAAGTGCAATCATATTACTTTAAAATCTAGATTTTAAAGTATTCTGTTTTACTCTTGTTAACATATGTCCTCAAATTTGGCGCAGTGGTTAGGGTGCAGTACTGCAGGCCACTTCAGCTGACTGCTATCTGCAGTTCGGTGGTTCAAATCTCACCGGCTCAAGGTTGACTCAGCCTTCCATCCTTCCGAGGTGGGTGAAATGAGGACCCGGATTGTTGGGGGCGATATGCTGACTCTGTAAACCGCTTAGAGAGGGCTGAAAGCCCTATGAAGTGGTATATAAGTCTAACTGCTATTGCTATTGCTATTTATACAGTAAACGATTCACTTAGTTAATTATCCACAATTGATCGTATCCAGCTATTTCCCTCCCATCTTATTAGCTATATAACATTGGCTATATTTACCAAATTTCATTCTATTCTACTAGTCAATCCTTTCCCTTCTTTCTTCCTTTCAAACATTTTCTCTTTAGTCTCTCAAGAACTTCATTTCTCAGTTTCCAAAAGTTGCCCTAATTAATTTACGAGCCTCGAGACAAAGTTCGAAAGAAATCCAGTCCTTTATTAGGAGGAACATTTTGGCATGTTCTTCTGCGGGGCCGAATCTGAATGTGATTTCCGGTTAATGGTATCTGCACTTTATCCCTGTGTCTCCCCTCCCCTCAGTCTGTATCATAAATCACATCCACCAAGGAGGTGCGGACTTGAACTTTTGTGCACCTCAAGTGCCTGCTGTAGAAATCTGAGATCCGACTCTGGTCGAAGGTATGCATGGAATTCTCCCTCCCTTTTCCATGTCAATTTGATAATAGTCATGGAAATGCTTTACATTCTCCCTCCCTCCACCCACTCGGCTAGCTTTTTTCTTGTTCTTGTAATTTCTATATTTTTTTCCAACCTTTTTTCTCCTTTTTAATTCTATTTAGTACCTTTCCCCAATTCCCCACCCCCCTTATCTTTCCCCATTAATCCCACCTTTGCTGTTCCCTTTTTTGGAGGAGGAGTGATTTCTCATCTCAACCCACCCTGGGTGAAAACTCTGCAGCCAGGCAATGGTTTGGCCTGAAGAAATCCATCACAGTCACTAGAATATATCCTGGGTGACAGGCAAGGGACATGTTTGCAGGGGGGGAAATGTAACGTACAGCTGGGAGGGTTTTTATTTTCCAGGGTGGGATGTCAAAGAAAGCTAGAGAGGAGCTAAAATGTGTTTGGAAACACGGAGGCCTTTTTAACAAATGTTTAAGAGATGATGGTAGCGTCGATAACGGAAATCGTAGGGCCCTTCCACTTTACCCTCCAGATTTTAAAATGCTGTGCTTTCAAAGAAAAAAATCTTTGCTGCCGAATATTCCTTCTTTCCACCGGTCCAGAAACATGGCATCCATAATTTCATAATCCTGAGCTGTCATGATTATCTTAATGCTGGCAACAGATGGGAAAGCCATCTGAATGTGTCTGTGGAATCAGTTCCTGAACTCGTTCCTCTTTATATTTCTTTTTTCCCCCCGCCAAACTTTTTTTTTACATTTATTTTTTGCAAGCGTATCCATGCGTGAACAGTGAGTATCATACCTTCTAATACAAACGTATTAGAAAGTCATAGTTATTGCTTTCAACCAACTTGTATATTTCTAATGGTTAGTACCCTGTTTTCCCGAAAATAAGACCTCCCCGGATAATAAGCCCAAATGGGCTTTGGAGCGCATGCGCTAAAATAAGCCCTCCCCGAAAATACCGCAACACAGCGGCAGCCAGGAGGTGACCACGCTCGCCTCCTCTTACACCTCAAAAATAATAAGACCTCCCCAAAAATAAGGCCAAGCGCTTATTTTAGGAGTCAAAAGAAAATAAGACCCTGTCTTATTTTTGGGGAAACACGGTATATATTTATATAAAGTTACAGTCTGTCATTATTCAATTATTCCATGTTTTCTTTTATTATGGCGAAGTCCGAGGCACTGGACCATGGACAATGGGAGGTCCAGCAGGGAAAAGGGAAGGTTTTGCTACGCTGTTTCCGCGCGAAATTGTTAGAACAGGTTTTTCTTTAGAGTGCAGTACTGCAGGCCACTTCAGCTGACTGCTAACTGCAGTTCGGCGGTTCAAATCTCACCAGCTCAAGGTTGACTCAGCCTTCCATCCTTCCGAGGTGGGTAAAATGAGGACCCAGACTGTTGGGGCGATATGCTGACTCTGTAAACCGCTTAGAGAGGGCTGAAAGCCCTATGAAGGGGTATATAAGTCTAACTGCTGTTGCTATTGCTATTCTTCTCTGATCCTGTGGAATCTTCAGTAAAGGTTTCTGTCTGTCCGTCTGTCTGTCTCACGAGTTTCTTTGGCTTTCTAACCAACTGGGACGGTGGACTAATATATACAGGGAGTCCTTGACTTACCACAGTTCATTTAGTGACTGTCCAAAGTTACGACGGCACTGAAAAAATGGGACGTAGGGCCAGTTTTTCAGTTGCGTTTTTTTTCCAGCATTTCCATGGGATCACAATTCACGACGCTTGGCTACTGGTTCATACTTATGACCACTGCAGTTTTTCTGAGGTCATGTGCTCCCCTTTTGCGACCTTCTGACAAGCCAAGTCAACGGGGAAGCCCGATGCACTTAACAATCGGTTTTCTAACTTAAGAACCGCAGCGACTCGCTTAACCGTCACCGCAGCGAGAAAAGTCGTAAAACGGGGCAAAGCTCGCTTCACAGACGCCTCCCTTTAAATTTGGGCCTTAATGGTGGCCGTTAAGTCGACCTGTAGATTGTAAATCTCTCTATTTTATTTCACACACACCCCTTTCCCCCCCCCCCCCCCCAGGCCGGAGTTTATCTTGAACGGAAAACATGTCAACGTGTGGGATAGACGACGACATTCCTCAGGGAGAGAGGAAAACAGTCACGGATTTCTGTTACCTGCTGGATAAATCAAAACAGCTTTTCAATGGCTTAAGGTCAGTCGGTTCAGGTGTTGTTGTTTTTTTTTTGTCACGTTGCACACCTGTAGAGCGAGCTGTGCTACAGAAACTATTATTATTGTTGTTGTTATTGTTATTTTCCTTCTACAACACCTTACAGTCATTATATCAACATTATTATGTCATTATACCTGTTCATGTAAATACTATTTTGCTTCTATCTTTATAAACCTTTATACACAGTTGTCTGTCTGTCTGTCTGTCTGTCTGTCTGTCTGTCTGTCTGTCTGTCTGTCTGTCTATCTATCTATCTATCTATCTATCTATCTATCTATCTCTATATATCTATATCTATATATAGCTGCCAATTACCTCCACTAGGCCGATACGATCCCATAGATTAGGCCTCCTCCGAATTCCATCAGCCGGCCAATGTCGGCTGGCAACTACCCGGAGGAGAGCCTTCTCGGTGGCTGCTCCGACCCTCTGGAACGAACTCCCCGTGGAGATTCGTACCCTCACCACCCTCCAGGCCTTCTGCGTAGCCCTCAAGTCCTGGCTATCCCGACAGACCTGGGGCTAAAGATTTTAACCCCACTCGAATTGTATGACTGTTGTGTTTTTAATGATGTATTGTTTCATGTTTGTGACTTGTTTGTCCTCCCTCCCCCTGAGTTGTGAGCCGCCCTGAGTCCCCCCAGGGAAAAGGGCGGCATACAAATAAAGCATCTCTCTCATCTCATCTCAATCTATATAACTATAGGTATATCTATATATCTATATATCATCTATCTATCTATCTATCTATCTATCTATCTATCTATCTATCTATCTATCTATCTATCTATCTATCTCTATATCTCTATATCTATATCTATATATAGCTATAGCTATAGCTATAGCTATATATCTATAGGAATATCGATTATATATCATTATCTATCTATCTATCTATCTATCTATCTATCTATCTATCTATCTATCATTTATCTATATCTATATATCATCGATATCTATATCTATATATTTATCTATCTATATATCATCTATATCAATATCTCTATCTATCTATCTATCATATCTCTATCTATCTATCTATCTATCTATCTATCTATCTATCTATCTATCTATATATCTATATATCTATATATCTATATATCTATATATCTATATATCTATATATCTATATATCTATCTCTATCTATATATCTATCTATCTATCTATCTATCTATAGCTATATGTCTATAGCTATATCTCATCTATATCTATATCTATCTACCTCTATATCTCATCTATATATCAATATCTATCTATATCTATATCATCTATATCTTTTTTTTAAATTTGCTATCTTAACAGAGATTTGATACTGCTATTTTTTCTTTTTTATGTATATTGAAATGGAATTATAAATACCATCAACACAAAAGGGAGTTTGCTCAGAAGCTGAAATACACCAAGTGAATTAGAGGAAGAGTGGGAAGCAGAGGAGAGAAGAAAGATAGGAAGAGAGGGACAGGAGAGAGGGTGAGGGGGGAAGAGGAGGTGTATAAGGAGGAGTGGTAAGGGGAGAGAGGAGAAGGAGAAAGGAAGGGGAAGTGGAGTAGAAAATGATGGAGGGAAGACAGAATGTAGAAAGGGGGAGGAGAGAAGGGGAAGAAAGTGTCGGATAAGGTATAAATATGGTGTATGGAGAGCAGAAGAGCCAATAAACTGTTTTTTTTTCCTTTGGTAGTTGATGGTAAGATGAATTGATGTAAGTACTTAATAATATAACATGATATTGACTATGTAATAGTATACATGTGATTATATGCTATGAAAATGGAAAATAAAAACTTTTTATGATTAAACAGAGATTTGCCCCAATATGGGCAGAAGCAATGGCAATCTTACTTCGGCAGAACCTTTGATGTTTACACCAAACTCTGGAAGTTCCAGCAGCAACATCGGTAAGAAAGAACGGTTTCCAACGCTTGGCTTTCTCCCCAAGCAGGCCGAAAATCCTCTCCATCCTCTTCATCATCATCCTCTTTGAACGAGCCCCATAATCCCTTGCCTCGGGGTGCATTCTGGGCAACTGAACAGAGCTAGCAAGAGTGTTTAAATGGCCAGATGCCATTCCTGTTGCCAGTATGGAGTTTTGTTCGGCAGATATATCCTCATTGTGCCCAGAGAGAGAGGGGGGGGGGGAGAGAGAAATATCCGCCTCTACCTAGGATTGAACTCACAGCCTCCTGATGGTGAGGTGAGAGCTCCCACCTCTAGGTTACTGCACCGCTGGACCATACACCCAAAATCCTCTCAAGGGCTATATCTACTCAATCACGGGATTTTTCAGTGGACAGAAAATGGCAGGAAACTGAGACACAATAATTGTGTGTGTCCAAGGGAGGAGAGATCTTCTCCCAATTGGCAGTTGGGCTAAGTTGCCTTTCCGAACTCATCGAGGCAGAAAACGAGAGTCTCAGAACAGCGAAATCCAACCAAGGAAGATATGTGTAGCTCAGGGTTGAAGTGTGGCATCCTTGGTTGTTGACCTTGGAGGTTTTCTGGCAGACGTGTTTCATGACCCAACTAGGGAACATCATCAGTGCTGGAAGGGAGTGGGGTGTGAGAGGAGGAGGAGGAGGAGGAGGAGGAGGAGGAGGAGGAGGAGGAGGAGGAGGAGGAGGAGGAGGAGGAGGAGGAGGAGGAGGATGGGAAAGGAGGAGGAGGAGAACTGTGGAGTCCTTGGTGCTCTCTGAGCTTGGTGGTTTTCTTGCAGACGTTTCATTACTCAACTAGGTAATGTTATCAGTGGTAGAGAGGAGGAGGAGGAGGAGGAAGATGACTGTGGAGTCCTTGGTGCTCTCTGAGCTTGGTGGTTTTCTTGCAGACGTTTCATGGCCCAACTAGGGAACATCATCAGTGCTAGAAGGGCGGGGGGAGGAGGAAGAGGGGGATTTTGGGATCCTTGGTGCTCTCTCCAGGCGGCTTTCTTGCAGATATTTAATTATCCAAACTAGGTAACACCCTCAGTGATACTTTACTGGGGACTGGAGGCTAAAATATATAAAAACTGTTGCTGCAGTGCGTTATATCTAGTTTAATGAAAAGAAGGACTAGGGGAGACACGATAGCAGTCTTCCAATATCTCAGGGGCTGCCCCAAAGAAGAGGGAGTCAAGCTATTCTCCAAGACACCTGAAGGCAGGACAAGAATCCATGGATGCAAATTAATCAAGGAGAGAAGCAACTTAGAACTAAGGAGAAATCTCCTGACAGTTAGAACAATTAATCGGTGGAACAGAATTTGCCTCCAGAAGTTGTGAATGCTCCAACACTGGAAGTTTTGAAGAAGATGTTGGATAACCATTTGTCTGAAGTGGTGTAGGGTTTCCTGCCTGAGCAGGGGGTTGGACTAGAAGACCTCCAAGGTCCCTTCCAATTTTGTCACTGTTATTCTATTGTTTTCGGAAGTGAAATCTGAATAATGATAAGAGAAGTCTGACTTGCGGTTTCCTTTTTTGGGGGGGGTCACCAATGAAGACAAGTTCTGGACAATCGGTACGGCCTGAAGCGCTGGCAGATCGGAGAGATCGCCTCCAAGATTGGGCAGCTTTATTACCACTACTAGTAAGTAACTACATGTGTGAAAGGGAAGGTTGGGGCAGAAGGCAAAACTAACAAAAGCAGGAATTCCCATTTTACAAAAGAATAAGAGTAAGGTTCTACATTTAAGCAAGGAAAACCAAAACACACAGGTACAGTATAGGTGGCATCTGGCTCAACAGTAGTAACTGTGAGTCCTAGTGGACAACCATTTAAATAGGAGCCAGCCGTGTGCAGCAGCTGCCAAAAAAGCCAACACAGTTCTAGGCTGCATCAACAGAGGGATGGAATCAGGATCCCGTGAAGGGTTTAATACCACTTTATAAGGCCTTGGTAAGGCCACACTTGGAATACGGCATACAGTTTAGGTCGCCACGATGTAGAAAAGGTGTGGAGACTCTAAAAATAGTGCAGAAAAGAGCAACCAAGAGGATTAGGGGACTGGAGGCTAAAACATATGAAGAACGGTTGCAGGAACTCGGTACGTCTATTATGAAAAGAAGGACCAGGGGATCACTGGAGGTTTTTAAGAAGAGACTGGATAGCTATTTGTCCACAATGGAGTAGAGTTAATGAACATAAGGTTGGACTAGAAGACGTCCAAGGTCCCTTCCAAGTCTGTTCTTCTCTTATCTGATCAGAATAGAAAGGAATAGTAGTAATAATCTCAGTGCGGATTGCGTCTGGAGAATAAATTACTTTATTTACTTTATTGTCATTGTACGTATATACACAGTATACACAAACAACGAAATTCACATAACACCCAGAGACCAGGCCCAACACACATAACAATCTCCAAATACACACACACACACACACACACACACACACACACACGAATTCCCCACCCTTAAAGCATCCACACAACGGACCAAGTTATGCTGTCCAACAGATCACTGATGATGGTCCTTTAGTTCATTGTTGAGTGCAATGATAGCTCTGGGATAAAAGCTATTTAGAAGACGTGTGGTCTGAGTTTTAATTCTTCTGTATCTTCTGCCAGAGGGCAACAGTCTAAAAAGATGGTAAGCAGGGTGGGAAGAGAATGTTATTCATGTAAGTATGTATAATTATATAAAGATAATGATGAGAATAGCTGGGAAATGTAACCAGGTCTACATCTCGGTCAAAATTAGGCTGGTGGGGGGTGGTGGTGTTAAAAGCTCAATGACTATATATGTATACTTTTTTGTTCTATTTTTTTTTAAAAAAAGGAGGGGAATACATGTTAAAATTAAATGTGTACATTGAAAAGGAATTATAAATACCATCAACATAAAACGGAGCTTGCTCAGAAGCTGAAATACACCAAGTAAATGAGATGAAGAGTGGGAAGTAGAGGAGAGAGGTAAGGGATAGGAGAGATGGGGGGAGAAGAGGAGGAGAGAAAGGAGAAGTGGAAAGGTGAGAGAGGAGAAGGAGAGAGGAAGCGGAAGTAGAGAAGGGAAGGATGACAGAGGGAAGAAAGGAAGGTAGGGGGAGGAGAGAGGGAGAAGCAAGTGATGGGTAAGCTACAAATATGGTGTATGGAGAGCAGAAGAGCCAATAATTATTTTTGGGAGTTGATGTTAAGGTGAATCGATGTAAACATTTAATAATACAATACGGTTTTGGCTATATAATAGTGTACATGTGATTATATGTTATGAAAATGAAAAAATAAAAAACATAACAAAGAGAATGTTACGGAACTTTCTCAAACAGCACGAGATGCAAAGATGTCCAGGGCTGGTCGCTGGAGCCCGATGATATTCTGGGCAGTTTTAATGATTCTCCGGAGAGCATTTTTGTCCGCTGCACAGCTGCTACCGTACCATGCAAGAATGCCGTATGTCAGGACACTCTCAACGGTGCTGCGATAGTAGGACCGAAGTAGATGCTGAGATAGATTTATCTTCCTGAGCTTTCTCAGGAAGTGCAGCCTCTTCTGTGCCTTCAAAATCGTTTGGAAGTGGAAGCAGGGAGCTCGATCTGACAACTCTTTTCTTCACAGCCTTCGCACCTCTGAAACCAGCTATCTGAATGAAGCCTTCTCCTTCTATTCTGCAATACGCCAGAGATCTTACTACTCCCAAGTCAACAAGGAAGACAGGTCAGGATTGTGAGTTTATTTTAATTACTCCAAAAACAAAAACCCCAATACTGTTGCGTTGTCATTGTGGTTTCCATCAGGTGGGGGACAGGGCGGTGTGACAAGTTCTTCTGGGTACGGACTTCCAACCAACGGTTGAGTTTGGATCTCTGGGGCTTCTCCCCACGGGTTTTTTTTGCTTTGCCTCCTCTGTGGAGACCATCATCAGATAGGACTTTTGAGAAGAAAGTCAACCGAAAAATATGGTGCCACTTAACGTTCCTCTATTCAGCAAAGAACTGAATTAGTCAAGGGATTGATTTGGCATGGTGGCCACAAGTGCCAATAAAATCAAGATATGAGAAAGGGGATAAAAGGTATGGTTTTTATAAAGAACCAATGGAATTGCATCAGATATTAACAGGGACAGATGAAAAACTAATTTAAAAAAAATTATAACTACCTTGTTGTTAATTGTGAAGTCGTGTCCGACCCATCGCGACCCCATGGACAACGTTCCTCCAGGCCTTCCTGTCCTCCACCATCCTCTGGAGTCCATTGAAGTTCACGCCGGCTGCTTTGGTGACTCCATCCAGCCCCCCCTGTCTCCTCCTTCTCCTCCTCCTCCTTCTTCTTCCTCTTCTTCCTCTTCACTTTTCTCCTCCATTATTCCTTTCCCCTCTCTTTCTCACTTCACATTCCTTGATTTCATTTCATTTCATTTTCATTTTCCCTTTATTTGTATGCCGCCCTTTTCCCTGGGGGGACTCAGGGCGGCTCACAGTTCAAAAAAAGGGGGGGGGGGAAGGACAAACAATTACCAACATAAAGACAATACATCATTTAAAAAACACAACAGTCACACAATTCGAGTGGGGTTAAAATCCTAACCCCAGGCCAGCCGGGACAGCCAGATCTTTAAGGCGGCGCGGAAGGACTGGAGGGTGATGAGGGTCCGAATCTCCACGGGGAGTTCGTTCCAGAGGGTCGGAGCAGCCACCGAGAAGGCTCTCCTCCGGGTAGTTGCCAGTCTACACTGGCTGGATGATGGTATTCGGAGGAGGCCTAATCTATGCGATCGTATCGGTCTAGTGGAGGTAATTGGCAGTAGGCGGTCTCTCAAGTACCCAGGTCCAGTACCATGAAGGGCTTTGTAGGTGATAAGTAGCACCTTGAATCGCACCCAGAGATCAATAGCCAGCCAGTGCAGCTCGCGGAGGATAGGTGTTACGTGGGTGAAACGAGGTGCACCCACGATCGCTCGCGCGGCCGCCTTCTGGACCAGCTGAAGTCGCCGAATGCTCTTCAAGGGCAGCCCCATGTAGTACCCCATTGCAGTACTCCAGCCTAGAGGTCACAAGGGCACGAGTGACTGTTGTGAGGGCCTCCCAGTTCAGGTAGGGACGCAACTGGTGTATCAGGCGAACCTGTGCAAATGCCCCCCTGGTCACAGCTGACAGATGGTGTTCGAAAGTCAGTTGTGGATCCAGGAGGACTCCCAAGTTGCGAACCCTGTCTGAGGGGCGTACAATTTGACCCCCAGCCTGAGAGATGGAACACTTGGCCAATTCGCGGGAGGGAAACACAGCAGCCACTCGGTCTTTTCTGGATTGAGCACAAGCTTGTTAACCCCCATCCAGTCTTTAACAGCCTCAAGACCCTGGCTCATCACATCCATCGCTTCGTTGAGTTGGCACGGGGCGGACAGATACAACTGTGTATCGTCCGCATACTGGTGGTATTTTATCCCGTGCCGTCGAATGATCTCACCCAGCGGTTTCATGTAGATGTTGAAAAGATGTTGATTGTTGTTGTTAGTTGTGAAGTTGTGTCCGACCCATCATGGCATGGAACAACCATGATTGGAGTGGAGTGGACTAGAGGTGAAAGCATACAAAGGACGATTGCAGGAACTGGGTTTGTTTAATCCAATGAAGAGATAGACTTGTTGTTGTTGTTAGTCACGAAGTCATGTCCGACCCATCGCAACTCCATGGACAACCTTCCTCCAGGCCTTCCTGTCTTCTACCATCCTCTGGAGTCCATTGAAGCTCACGCCGACTGCTTCGGTGACTCCATCCAGCCACCTCCTTCTCTGCCATCCCATTCTTCTTTTGCCCTCCATCTTTCCCAGCATTAGGCTCTTCTCCAGGGAATCCTACCTACTGAGCATTAAAATGGAAGAAGAGCAAGTAAAGGAAATGATAGGATGGGCCAAAATTTTTGGTTATACTATAGTTAGATAAATGGCAGAAATTTTAATATTGGACAAAAATACACCCATGGTTGGAAAAACTAGCAAAGTAACACATAGATCTAAAGCCAGATATATTTTTGTTGGGTATTCTACCAGAAAAAATAAATAAATAAATGGAATACATATTTTAATTCTGCATGTGTTAACGGCAGCTAGAATTGTGTTAGCACAACAGTGGGAAAATGAAGAGACCCCTATAGATGAAAATGTTATTAAAAAAACATTGCCATATTTCCCCGAAAATAAGACAGGGTCTTATTAAAATGGATAAGCAAATATTATTAGTATGATGTGATTGTCATTAAT
This sequence comes from Thamnophis sirtalis, assembly GCF_051295495.1. Classification (NCBI taxonomy): domain Eukaryota; kingdom Metazoa; phylum Chordata; class Lepidosauria; order Squamata; family Natricidae; genus Thamnophis; species Thamnophis sirtalis. The sequence continues at coordinate 33,819,420 of NW_028261382.1, forward strand.
CTTATGAATATTATTCTATTATTACTATTTCTGAAAAACAACACACTGTTCATATAGACATTGAATGTTTATGTTTAATATTAATAATATTAATAATAATAAAAACCAATCCGCTCAAGAAGCAAGATATTTTTTTTTCGCTGAGTGGTTCTTCCTCCATCTGCTTTCCATTTTTCACCAGGCCTGAGCTAGTTGTTAAGAAACTACGTTATTACGCCCGGTTTATCGTGGTTTGCCTCTTACTCAACAAAATGGTTGTGGTCAAGGATCTTGTCAAGGTGAGTCTCCTCTTGGTGTGACACTGAGGGTTGCAGCCAGGGGTGGGATTCAAATTTTTTTTACTACCGGTTCTGTGGGCATAGTAGGGGAAGGATACTGCAAAATCCCCATCTCCTCCCCACTCCAGGGGGAAGGCTACTGCGGAATCCCCATTCCCTCCCCACTCCAGGGGAAGGATACTGCAAAATCCCCATTCCCTCCCCACTCCAGGGGAAGGATACTGCAAAATCCCCATTCCCTCTCCACTCCAGGGGAAGGATACTGCAAAATCCCCATTCCCTCCCCACTCCAGGGGAAGGATACTGCAAAATCCCCATTCCCTCCCCACTCCAGGGGAAGGATACTGCAAAATCCCCATTCCCTCTCCACTCCAGGGGAAGGATACTGCAAAATCCCTATTCCCTCCCCACTTCAGGGGAAGGATATTGCAAAATCCCCATTCCCACCCCACTCCAGTGGAAGGATACTGCAAAATCCCCATTCCCTCTCCACTCCAGGGGAAGGATACTGCAAAATCCCCATTCCCACCCCACTCCAGGGGAAGGATACTGCAAAATCCCCATTATCTTCCCACTCCAGGGGAAGGATACTGCAAAATCCCCATTCCCTCCCCACTCCAGGGGAAGGTTACTGAAAAATCAGCATGCCGGGTAAGTGCTGGACCCGCGTGGAGGCTCTGGGAGGGCGAAAAACAGGTCTCTAGGAAGTCTGGGAATGGGCCTATTTCCGGAGCCCAAGGAAGGCCATTTTCGCCCTCCCGGAAGCTCAAGGAAAGCCTCCGGAGCCTGGTTGTAGCTGGTGGCGGTTTTAAAGAAGACCTTTGCGAGGAACATCTGTTTCTTTCCCCAGGAACTATCAGATGAAATCGAAGATTACACCCACCGTTTCAATACCGAAGATCAAGTCGAGTGGAACCTTGTCCTACAAGAAGTGGCCGCGTTCATTGAGGTAAGATCTACAGAGATTCCAACCACTGTCGTCGTTGGGTTTTGGTTTTTTTGAACAAAAATTCTGCTCATCCAGACCCTGAATCGGCTGGTGTTCCCCCCCTCCCCCCCCCACGTCCGATCATTCTGATCTGTTGGATAAAGAAAAGAAACGGAAGGTTCTTTTTTTGGGGGGGATGTGCTTTGTCAAGAATTTTTTTTTCTCGGCGGGTAAAATGAAAAACCTGGCTTGGTTGGTTGGATCTTAAAAAGAAGCCCACTGCCAGAACTAGAATGGGGCTTCACTGGCAGCAGTGGCTCTTCCGTCCCAAGGACCAGCCCATAGATTTCCACTGCTCTCCTCTCCTCTGCCTTCCTTTGCATCCGAGCGTCAGGCACTGGGCCCAGCTGTTCCTCCTCTTCCTCATCAGCCACTTCCAGACCTGGGGGCGGTTGACTCTCCATCTGAGGGCTGACGGACGTCCCAGGCTCTGCCTCTCCCCCTCCCCCTCCCCTCTCTCATGTCTTATCTCTTAAGATTAATCTGTTGGGATTGGTCCTTCAGGCTTTTCACCATCTCGGTCTTCTTTCTAGGCAGACCCAGTCATGGTCTTGAACGATGACAACACCCTGGTCATCCTGTCCAACCGCCTGTCTGAAACTGGAGCCCCCCTGCTGGAACAAGGCATGATTGTGGGGCAGTTAATGCTAGCTGACGCCCTCATTATTGGCAATTGCAACAATCAGGTGGGTTCCCCCCCCCTCCCTGGTGGCTGTGTATGTCGCTGCATGTCACCGTGACGGAGTGGACGTTGGCTGGTCTATACCCAGTCCTCGACTTACGACCGTTCAATTTAGTGACCGTTTGAAGTTGAAAAAAAAAGGGACAGGACCGTTTTCCACACTGAACGACCGTTGCAGCGTCCTGTCCTATTCCCCCCCCCCCCCCGGCAGTTCATTTGATCCAAATTCGGAGTCTTGGCCACCGGCTCGTATTTCTCATATAAATGTGTTTTTATTTTCCATTTTCATTTTCGTACAGTCACATATATACTGTGCATAGCTGGGGCCATATAACATTAAACAATAAACACAGCCATTCCTCTTATCAGCACTACCCTCCAAAATAAAAACCCAATGTACCTCTTCGACCCTCCATACACCCTTTCTTTCGCCCCCCTCCAACTTTCCATCTTTCCACCGGCTCGTATTTCTGATGGGGTCACGTGATCCCCACTCGTGGCCTTCTGACCCGGCCTTCCGACCAAATTTGGATCACGTGACTGCGGGGAGGAAGTTGCAGCGGTGCGAAAAAACACTCACCCTCCGTCAGTCATTTTTCCTCGGTGCCGTTCAATGGTGGGTTGCAGGCGGTACGCCCCGATACGGGTGTACTGAGCCTGCCCGAAGCACTGGGTACCGTTCTGGTACGGTGCTCCAGAGGGCCCGCCTGAGCTCCTTACCTGTCCTTTAAGCCTTTGGCGCTTACGTGCATGGTGCGTACGATGCCTGCGCAATGCTCCGCTGAGCATTAGGGAGGCTTACGGAAGCGTTGCAGGCAAGTATGACGCATGCACGTACCGGTTGGAACAGAATCCGGAACCCACCACTGGTGCCGTTGTAACTTCGGTCACTACATAAATGGTCGTAAATCAAGGGCTATCTGTCTTTCTGTCCCGCCAACCTTTTGGCTTTTTAGACGTTTCCTCAGCTGTGGCGATTCTCAGCCGTCTGGGAGGTCACAGTTGCCCCAAAGGTGCGTTTTCAAAAGGCAACTGGACTTTCCTCCTTTTTTTCTTTGAAGAGGTTTCGCTTCTCATCCAAGGAGGCTTCTTCAGTTCTGGGGAAGCAAAACGTCTTCCAGAGAAAAACGAAGTCCGGTTGCCTTTTTTGTGAAGAAACAGCTTTGGGACACGGCGCTCAGATGCTCTTCTCCTGTTTTCTGCCGGTCGACCTGAACCGTCCCATATTTTGTGGGGAGGGCAACATCTCAAGCTCAAGGGAACGCGGTGGCTCAGTGGCTAAGGCGCTGAGCTTGTCGATCAGGAAGGTCGGCAGTTCGAATCCCTAGTGCCGTGTAACGGAGTGAGCTCTCATTCCTTGTCCCAGCTTCTGCCCCACTTAGCAGTTCGAAAGCACGTTAAAAAATGCAAGTAGAAAAACAGGGACCCCCTTTGGTGGGAAGGGAACAGCGTTCCGTGCGCCTTTGGGAGTTGAGTCATGCCAGCCACATGACCACGGAGGCATCTTCGGACAGCGCTGGTTCTTCGGCTTTGAAACGGAGGTGAGCACCGCCCCCTAGAGTTGGGAACGACTAGCATAGATAGGCGAGGGGAATCTTTTCCCTTTAACGTCTCAGCAGCGTAGCTGATTTTCAGGGCGCAAAGCGTTAACCGCCTGGTGTAAAGTGCCCGCTGGTTCTTTGGTAGGTGAAGTTTAGTGAACTGACAATCGACATGTTCCGGATGCTGCAGGCGTTGGAGAGGGAGCCCATGAACCTGGCTACGCAGATGAACAAGCCGGGACTGCAGGCAAGTCCTCCGTGGAATATTGTCACGCTTTTTGGCTTTCCGTGGAATTGGGGGGGTCGGCGGCGTGGCAGAGGGCTTTAGAGCTCTCATCCGGAGGCTGGCAGGTATTCCTCTCCCAAGCATCCTGTCTTGGTCCGATTGATGCCTCCAGGGATGCTCAGGGCTGGGGGCGAAAGAGAGCGAGGCCAGCCCAGAATTTCCAGAGAGATTCAGTAACTTGTGGTGGTGGTGGGGGGGGGAGAGACCTTGAGTTTAGGTCTTCTGGATGCTGAATGGAGCCATTGGATTTTGCTCTTTGGAGGTGAACACAATAAAAGTGACAGCAGGATTCCCAAATGTTTTTTCCCTCCCACCCTCCCTCCTTCCACTTACTTCTTCTTTCCTCTCCCTCCCTCTCTTCCTCTCTCTCCTCCCTCCCTCTTTTATTTCCTTCCTTCCTTTCTTTTCTCCTTCCTTCCTCTCTCTCCTCCCTCCCTCCCTTCCTCTCCCTCCTTCCCCTTACTTCTTCCTTCCTCTCCCTCCCTCCCTTCCTCTCTTTCCTTCCTCCCTCCCTCCCTCTTTTATTTCCTTCCTTCCTCCCTTCCTTTCCTTTCTCCTTCCTTCCTCTCTCTCTCCTCCCTCCCTTCCTCTCCCTCCTTCCCCTTACTTCTTCCTGCCTCCCAACTTTCTCACTGCCTCCCTCTTTTCCTGCCTCCCTCTTTTCTTCCCTCCCTCCCTTCTTCCTCCTTCCTTTCCTCTCTCTCTCTCTCTTTCCTCCCTCCCTTCTTCTCCCTCCTTCCACTTACTTCTTCCTCTTTCCCTCCCTCCCTTCCTCTATTCCTCCCTCCTTCCCCTTCCTTCTTCCTCCATTCTTCCTTCCTCTCTCCTCCCTCCTTTCTCTCTCTCTTTCCCAAAAGTCCCCAAATATGTGATTTTTCTGAGTGCTGTTTTGGTCCCTGCTGGAGATGATCAAGGGGTTGATTTGAGGGTTTTGCTGTTGCCATGTGGGGTGGGGGTTTTATCTCTCTCTTTTTTTTTTAAAATGTTGTGGGTCGTATCCTATATGTGAGTTGGGCGTTTGTTTAACCCAAGAAACCACGAAGAAGAAACCACGGTTTCTGTAGGCAACGCCAAGCCGGATCAAAGAAACCCGGGTCTCTTCTGTCTTTGGGGAGAGTGGGGGGAGAAACCAACAACGTGGTTGTTGACAACGTGGTAAGAGCCAAGGTGGCGCAGTGGTTAAATGCAGCACTGCAGGCTACTGCTAGATCAGCAGGTCAGCGGTTCAAATCTCACCGGCTCAGGGTTGACTCAGCCTTCCATCCTTCCGAGGTGGGTAAAATGAGGACCCAGATTGTTGGGGGCAATATGCTGACTCTCTGTAAACCGCTTAGAGAGGCCTGGAAGGCCTATGAAGCGGTATATAAGTCTAACTGCTATTGCTATTGCTTTAAGGAGGGTCCTTTCTGTCTTCCGCAGGAGAGCACCGAAAAGCCAGCCAGGAGAGAAAACCCTCACAAATACTTGTTGTACAAGCCAACTTTCAGCCAGCTGTACACCTTCCTTGCGGCATCATTCAAGGTTTGTGAAGCAGAGGCGAGGCTGGTCCCAGCTTCCGGCGGGAGGTTAAACCTCACCTCTTCCCCCTACTGGAGGCAGCAATCAGGGAGGTCAGTAAGTGGGGTTCAGAGAAGGCGATGGCGACTCTGGATAGGAAACAGCCAGGATGAAGACGTTGCCTAGTTGGGTCATGAAACGTCTGCTAGAAAACCACCAAGCTCAGGGAGGACCAAGGAACTCTCCCACCCCCACAGTTCAACGCTGAGCTTCAAATATTTCCCTCTGTGGGTACAAATAGACCCCAGCAGGGTTTTACAGCAAGGATTCTTTTGACTTGAGGGAATTAGCTTGGAGGGGGGGGGGATTGAGGTCATTTGTTCTCCCCTAGATTTATCCGTTTGGGTTTGGGTTAACCTGTGACAAGAGATCTTCAAACATGTCTCTCTTCCCAAATACATCTTCCTGACTTCCTTCCCCTCCCTCCCTCCCTATTCTCTTTCTCATCTTGGTATGGCAATCAACCTTCCTTCCTTCCTTCCTTCCTCTCTTCCTTCCTTCCTTCCTTCCTTCCTTCCTTCCTTCCTTCCTTCCTTCCTTCCTTCCTTCCTTCCTTCCTTCTACCTCTCTTTCCTCCCTCCCTCCTCCTCCTTTCCTTCCCTTCCACCTTACACCCTTTCCAATCTTGGTGTGGCAATCAACCTTCCTTCCTTCCTTTTCCTTCCTTCCTTCCTTCCTTCCTTCCTTCCACCTCTCTTTCCTCCCTCCCTCCCTTCCCCCTTCCTTCCTTCCCTCCCTCCCTCCCACCCTACACTCTTTCCAATCTTGGTATGGCAATCAACCCTTCTTTCCTTCCTTTCTTCCTTCCACCTCTCTCTCTTTCCTCCCTCCCTCCCTCCCTTCCTTTTTTCCTTTCTTCCTTCCCTCCCTCCCTCCCACCCTACACTCTTTCCAATCTTGGTATGGCAATCAACCTTCCTTCCTTTTCCTCCCTCCCTTCCCCCTTCCTTCCTTCCTCCCTCCATTCCTTCCTTCCCTCCCTCTCACCCTATTTTCTTTCCAATCTTGGTATGGCAATCAACCTTCCTTCCTTCCACCTCACTTTCCTCCCTCCCTCCCTCCCTCCCTCCCTCCCCCTTCCTTCCTTCCTTCCTTCCTTTCTTCCTTCCTTCTTTTCTTCTCTCTTTCTACCTTCCCTCCTACCTTCCCTCACTCTCTCTTCCCCTTCCTTCCTCCCTCTTCCACTTCCTCCCTCCCTTCCTCCCTTCCTCCCTCCCCTCTCTCTCTCTTCTGGTCTCTCTTTCAGGAGCTGCCTGCCAATAGCGTGCTGTTGATCTACCTGTCAGCCACCGGGGTCTTCCCTTCAGGTCGTTCGGATAGTGAAGGTACAAATAAAGGAATGCTCCCTGTCGTGAACAGGGCTTGAATTCTCTTTATGGTCCAAGGACGGCAAGGCGGCCTCCACCCTCACCCTAAGCCTGATCTCTGGAGAAGCTGAGGTTCTCCTCCATTGGGTGGGTCTTCCAACTCTTTGGGCCGTAACCATTCAGAGTCCAGAAGAGTGTGGCCTCATTGCTGGTCCTTTCCAGTTTCAACACACTCCCTTTTGTTGGGGTAAAGACCCCCCGCTGAAAGTCTTCTCACCCTACCACCGATGGGTCATGTCAACCATGGACGTGTCCACGTGGAGGAGAAGGGTTTGAAGAAGCCACCGAGAGCTCCTCGTAAATGACTGGTTTTCTTTTGAAACTTGGCTCGAGGCTCATGAATCAATTAGGGCATGTTTCGGAAGCCTGACAACTCCGGAGCTTCCAGTAGAACATCCAGTAGAGAGTGATGAAGCAGAGATGCTCTGATGGACTATTGTGGATTGTACCACCTAGCCTGGAAAGGGTCCAAAATTTTTCTGCTTTACCAGACCTTCTAACAGCTTTCCAACCTGGTCTTGGGGTGACGTGGCGGCTGTTTCCTTGCTGGTCATGACAATTCAAGCCTTTCTCATGACCTTGGTACTTTCCCCTCCTCCAATCCTCACTTCTTGTGTCCTTCCATGGTCAAAGGACTATCTGTGGCTTAACCCTCCCCCTCCCAGCTCCTCCTCCTCCTCCTTCCCCCCACCACCCTTTTTTTTTTAAAAAAAAATTATTGCTGCTGAATCCTTGGAGGAAATTGGGATATGGAGGAATCAGGTCTGCCCACCCCCCAACCAAGAGACCACCACCACCACCACCTGTCCCTGGACATTGATGTGGCACCCACCTTCATTCCATCCGTTTTGAGATTTTTGCATTCCTTTATGAAAACGCATGCTTTGTTACACCTTCCTTGCATGGATCATCAACTTTTCCAGTCTTCTCCCCCCCCCCCCATTTCTCCCAACCCAAAACCCTATAAAACAATAAGGTGTTAAAAGGTTGTGGGTCCCGCCTTCCCCAAAATAGCTTTGGAAAAGCTGCTAACGGGATTTGCGGTGTGTAGTTTTGTGCTGGGTCGGTTTTGTCTCCTGCTTCGAGCAAGGGGTTCGGCTAGATGACCTCCAGGCTCCCTCCCAACTCTGTTCTTCTGTCCTGTTCTCCCGTTGTCTATGTTTTGTGAGGTCCTATCTCTGATTGTTGCTCCTCCCTGCCTCTTAACTTTGGGAAAGCTTTTGAGATGTCCACCTTGTGGGACTCTTCAGTAGAATGAGAACTGTAGCTCAAGGCCACCCGAAGTTGTAAGTGCCATTTCTCATCTCTTAAGACCCAAAAAGGCTTAAGACGCTGAGTTTGTCGTTCAGAAAGGTCGGCAGTTTAGCAGTTTGAATCCCTAGTGCCGCATAACGGAGTGAGCTCCCGTGACTTGTCCCAGCTTCTGCCAACCTAGCAGTTCGAAAGCACGTAAAAATGCAAGGAGAAAAATAGGAACCACCTTTGGTGGGAAGGAAACAGTGTTCCGTGAGCCTTCGGCGTTGAGTCCTGCTGGCCACATGACCACGGAGACGTCTTCGGACAGCGCTGGCTCTTCGGCTTTGAAACGGAGATGAGCATCGCCCCCTAGAGTCAGGAATGACGAGCACATATGTGCAAGGGGAACCTTTACCTTAAAACGCAAGTCTTAAAAACATATGAAGAACGGTTGCAGGAACGGGGTATGTCTAGTTTGATGAAAAGAAGGACTAGGGGAGACATGATAGCAGTCTTCCAATATCTCAGGAGTTGCCACAAAGAAGAGGGAGTCAAGCTATTCTCCAAAGCACCTGAGGGCAGAACAAGAAGCAACGGATGGAAACTAATCAAGCAGAGAAGCAACTTAGAACTAAGGAGAAATTTCCTGACAGTGAGAACAATTAATCAGTGGAACAGCTTCCCTCCAGAAGTTGTGAATGCTCCAACACTGGAAGTTTTTAAGAAGATGTTGGATAATCATTTATCTGAAGTGGTGTAGGTTTTCCTGCCTTTGCAGGGAGTTGGACTAGAAGACCTCCAAGGTCCCTTCCAACTCTGTCATTCTATTCTATTCTAAGTATTAGAGAAATTTCTGCTCACCTTGGTCTTTGCTTTTTTAGTGATTTAGAACTGTATGTCACACCAAGCTTTGGTGTGTAAGAAAACACCAATGAATCATGCCATGGCTTGACAGTCATGAAGGAACATATCCCAACGCAGAAGATCCATCTGATGAGAGTCATTCCTGGATTTATGGAAGACCAACAGCAGTCACGGATAACGTGGCTTTGACTCTCCATTAAAAGGGTGCATTGAGTGATTGATGAGATGCCTTCAAGCCAATGTTCAGCTCTTTGCCATCACCTCGAGATCTCTGGGTGGTGAGGAATCCCCAATCAAGCCCTCCATTGGAGAACGGGGCACGTACGCAAGCATCTAATGCTGATTTATAGAATTGTCTTTCCCACCCAACTCGGTTGGGCCTGAACAAAGTGGCCCCCATTTGGGTTATTTGAAACATACAGGCAGTCCTTAACTTACGGCCACGATGGAATCTGAAATCTCTGCTTTTGAGACAGTGAATTTTGCCACGTTTTTACGACTTTTCCTGCCATGGCCGCTGAGCGAATCGCTGCAGGCGATGCGTTTTAAGTCACCTGGGTGTTAAATGAACCTGGCTTCCCCATGGACTTTCTTTGTGGGGGGCATTCACACGACCCCGGGGCACTGCAACCGTCGTAAGCGTCCGGATTTCGATTCCAGGATCCCGCCCTGAAAAACGGCCGTAAGTCACACTTTTTCAGTGCTGTTGTGACCTTGAACGGCTGCTAAATGAACTTCTGTAAGTCACAAATAACATATTCACCCTTTCAGCCTCTTAGCTTCCAAACAGTTCCGTGCTTCTCAAACCCTGCCCGGCCTTAAGACAGATGGTTTCAACCCAAGGTTTGTTCTCCAGCGGGTCATCTCTAAGCTCTTTCAACCCCTGTCGAAATTCTTTCTCCTGGGAATTTTTGCATTCTGTGTTTAGCTCACCGCCACGCCAGCCGCTGTCCTTAACCCCCCCCCCCTTTGCCCCCTGCAGGTCCGTACGATTTCGGGGGTGTCCTGACGAACAGCAACCGGGATATCATCAACGGGGACGGGATCCACAAACGGAACCAGTTGTATAAGGAAATGCACTGGTAAGTTCGCAATTCGCAATTTCGCAATTTAATGAGCTTATATGCCGCCCAATAGCAATAGCAATAGCAATAGTTAGACTTATATACCGCTTCATAGGGCTTTCAGCCCTCTGTAAGCGGTTTACAGAGTCAGCATATTGCCCCCAACAACAATCCGGGTCCTCATTTTACCCACCTCGGAAGGATGGAAGGCTGAGTCAACCTTGAGCCTGGTGGGATTTGAACAGCCGAACTGCTGAACTGCAGTCAGCTGAAGTAGCCTGCAGTGCTGCATTTAACCACTGCGCCACTTTGGCTCTTCCGAAGGACTCCGGGCGGCTTACAAATACGAAATAAAATAAAATAACACATAGGAGAGAGAAACAAAAACAGTTTAAAAAACACAACATACATTTGGCTTAGCTGGGGGGTTGGACCTGATTTAAAAATCAGCAACCCCAGGCCTGTCGGAATAGCCAGGTTTTGGTGGCTTTTTGGAAGGCCACGAGAGTGGGGAGGGTCCGGATCTCTGCTGGTAACTCGTTCCACAGAGACGGAGCAGCTACAGAAAAGGCTCTCCCCCGAGTGGTCGCCAGCCGGCATTGTCCGGTCGACGGCACCCGGAGGAGGCCTAGCCTGTGGGTTCTTATCGGATGTTGGGAGGTGTGTAGCAGGACCGGTCATCCTCTGTGAGACCAATGGCCATAGACATCTTCGGACCGGATGTCAGAGTTTCTAATAGCACATCTTTCAGCCTCTGCTTCGCTTGGTTGCTATCGGCTGCCATAGAAACGGGGAGGGAGGGGGCATTGTATTGGGGATGGGAACATAATTGATTTTTTTTAATGACAGTTTTAAAAAACAAACTTTTATAAATATTTGCTTCCCTCCCCACACACCCTCCCCAACCGTCCCCCAACCTCCCCCCCCCCGACTTCCCAGAACCAATACAGGGTATAAATCTTTAACAAAAACATTCTAAAATAAACTTAACAAGAAGTTAATAACATTTTTCATTTGAGCTTTAACTCCTCCTTGCTAGGCTTGCTCTAAACAACTTACATCATTCCTAGTTTCTTTAGTCATAAGCTATCTGGAATTTCTTAGTACCGTATTTATTTTGAGTATAGTCAATCCATCTTCTCCACTCCAGTTTATATCTCTCGTTTGAGTGGTCCTTGAGATATGCAGATATTTTAGCCATCTCTGCTAGGTTTGTTACTTTCAATGTCCATTCTTGAATAGTAGGCAAATCTTCCTTCTTCCAGTATTGCGCCACCAACAGTCTAGCTGCGGTTATTAAATGCAAAATCAGGTTAATCTCTACAACTGTACAATCAGTAGTTATACCTAACAAAAGTAACTGAGGGGTAAACTTTATCCTTTTTTTAAGAACATTTTGCATAATCCACCATATTTTTATCCAAAATGCTTTAACCTTTTTACAAGTCCACCGTATATGAAAGTAAGCAGCATCAACACAATCACATCTCCAGCATTTAGGTTGTAAATTCGAATACATGGAGGCCAGTTTTTTTAGGATCTAGATGCCATCTATAAAACATCTTATAAAAGTTTTCTCTCAAGTTTGGGACTTGTGTAAATTTTACATTTCTCACCCAGATCTTTTCCCATGTATCCAACATTATTGGTTCTTCACAATTTTGGGCCCACTTTATCATACAGTCTTTAACTAATTCTGTTTCCGAATCCATTTCTATTAATGCATTATATAGTCTCTTTATATGCATTGAACTTTGATTTCTGATTTGTTTTAGTAAATTATCCTCGTCTTGCATAAAACCAATTTTCTGGTTTTTTTCCATCTGGCCTGTAATTGCCCATACTGAAACCATGATTGGATTACCTTTTCCTCTTTTAGTACATTCAAGGGTTTTAATTGTAGTACACCTCTTTCTAAGTTAAGAAGCTGTCTGTAAGTAATTACATCCTGTTTTTGTACTATATGTTTTCTATTGCGTGTCTAGGAATTGTCCACATGGGTATCTTATCATTTAATTTGTATTGATATTTTTTCCAGACCCGCAGTAGAGCATTCCTTAAAATATGACTTTTAAAGTTCTTATCTACCTTTTTGTTATATAGCAAGTAAGCATGCCAACCATATACCAAATCATGCCCTTCGATAATTAATTGAATTTTTTTAAAAAAAAACTTTTACAAATATTTACCTCCCTCCCTCACCCTCCCCACCTGAGCCCATCCCCCCCAACCTCCCCCCCCCCGACTTCCCAGAGCAAATACAGAGTATAAATTTATAACAATCATATTCTAAAATAAACTAAAAGAAACTTGGCTTCATCGTTCATTTGTGCTTTAACTCCTCTTTTGTTAAGCTAACTATAAACAAATTATATCATTCCTTTCTTTTTCAGTCATAAGCTATCTGGAATTTCTTAGACCTGTATTTATTTTGAATATAATCAATCCATCTTCTCCACTCCAGTTTGTATTTCTCATCTGAGTGATCCTTAAAATATGCTGATATTTTAGCCATCTCTGCTAAGTTTGTTACTTTTAATATCCATTCTTGAATAGTAGACAAATCTTCCTTCTTCCAGTATTGCACCACCAACAGTCTCGCTGCCGTTGTTAGGTTCAAAATCAAGTTAGTCTCTAGAACAGTACAATCAGTAGTTATACCTAACAAGAATAAATGAGGGGTAAACTTTATCCTCTTTTTAAAAATATTTTGCATAATCCACCATATTTTTATCCAAAATGCTTTAAACCTTTTTGCAAGTCCACCATGTATGGTAATATGTATAAGGAAATGCACTGGTAAGTTGCTTGTTGCTGGGGAGCCGGTCGTCCTCTGTGAGACCAATGGCCGTAGACATCTTCGGACCGGATGGCAGAGTTCCTAGTAGCACACCTTTCAGCCTCTGTTTCGCTTGCTTGCTATCGGCTGCCATAGAAACAGGGAGGGAGCGGGCATGGTGTTTGGGATGGGAATAAATGGTACAGGAGGTGATACGGAAAAGGGAGTTTTCTTCTCAACATCTTCTGCGCATGCTGGTGGGTGGTGTTTGGACCTGCTCAAGGTCAATCGTCCTCCATACCAACATGTTGATGCCTTTTGGAGATGCACCCCACATGACACCTAAGGGAGTTGCAGATTGTGTTAGGTAAGCTCCCCGTTCAGAGAAGCGATGTGAGGGTTGTGTTGGAGAACACACAAACCAGCATACAGAGACACTGCAGTTTAAACAGGTTTTTACTTTCGTGGAAATAGAGGTATCAGAGTCCATCAAACAGTCCAAGTCATACACGGATAAGACAGTCAGTCATCAATGTCTTTCAGTTAAGGGATAATCCAAATAACATAGTCCATAAACATACAAACAGTCCGGTACTCAAAGTTTGCTAGCAGTTGCAAAACTTACAATAGCTCAATGCACTTTCTAACAGCCAGCTTCCAAAACACTCCGATCAGATCAGCCCAGCGTCTAACGAACAGAGAGCTAACAGTCATTCCGGCTCTTAACTTGCCACAGTTGTTAAGCGAATCGTTGCACGTGTTAATGTCAGTAACAGGGTTGTTAAGCGAATCTCCATTGGCTTTGCTTGTGAGAAGCAAAAGCGGATCACGTGATTCCCAGAGATACTGTGTGGAAGGATGTCATCTCTTTTTTACACATTCTGGATTTTCCATCTCCCCCCTTTTTTTTCTTCTTCCAGCTTGCACCCTGGTGATCTCTATCCTTTCACCAGAAAGCCTCTGTTCGTCATAGTGGATTCATCGAACAGCGTCGCCTACAAGGTAAGTCTCTTTAGAGTTACTAATCCTCTTCAGCATATTATCCAGGGATATATGTTTGGCTTACGTAGGGAATGGAATGAAGAGGCCAAGAGGAGGAAATTAGCTTAAGGTTTGAGAAATATTTCTTGGGATCCAGCCCTTAAAGTTTCAAATGAGGAATAAACTGTAAATCTATTTTTTGGCAGCCGTTGTTTCCTTCTGTCCACAACTTCGTATTTTCTTCCTTTTTGCTAAGGCCAGCAACTCTGTCCTGGCTGCTATTTTGCAGATAGGAATTTTTTCCCCCCTAAGCTCTTCAACTCATAAATCGTCTTGCGCTACCTCCGCTCAGACAGAAGCAATGTGCTTAATCAGCACATTGCTAAAAGATGGGGGTGAGAGAGGGGGGGGGGAGGAGAGAAAGAGAAAATGGAGAAAGAGAAAGAGAAAAGAAAGGGAGAGAGAGAAAGAGAGAAGAGAAAGAGAAAAGAGAAAGAAAGAGAAGCAAAAGAAAGGGAGAGAAGGAATGAGAGTGAGAGGGGGAAAGAAAGAGGGAGAAGAAAGAGGAGAAAGAAGAGAGAAAGAGAAAGAAAAGAGAGAAAGAGAAAGGGAAAGGGAGTGAGAGCGAGGGGGAGAGAGAAAGAGAAAGAGAGAAAAAGACAAAGAGAACAAGAAAAGAGAAAGAAGACAAAGAGAAAAGAAAGAGAAGAGAGAAGGAGGGGGAGAGAAGGAATGAGAGTGAGAGGGGGAAAGAAAGAGGGAGAAGAAAGGAGAAAGAGAAAGAAAGAGAGAAAGAAAAAGAAAAAGAAAAGAGAAAGAGAAGAGAGAGAAGGAGAAGAGAGAGAAAGGGAAAGAGGGAATGAGAGCGAGGGTAGAGAGAGAAAGAGGGAGAAAGAAAGAGAGAGAGAACGAGAAAAGAGAAAGAGAGAAGGGAATGAGTGAGAGGTGGGTGGAGAAAGAGGGAGAAAGAAAGAGAAAATAGAAAGAAAAAGAAGAGAAAAAGAGAAAGGGAGAGAGGGAATGAGAGATAGATGGTGGGGGAAAGGAATAGTGTTGTTTTATAGGTTAGTTCCTCAATACCAGGCAGGAAATGCAAAGCTGGTGCAGTTACTACCTGGTACCCAGGTAATTCTCGACTTACAACCATTTGTTTTCTTACCGTTTGAAATCACAATATCTATTTTTCACGGGACGTAAATTCTGTGCTCAAATGTGGTTGTAAGTCAGGGACCACCTCTGTTCTCGTCCCCCCCTCCCTTGGGTTTACCACCTGCTAAAATTCACAGCATCCCCCCTAGCATTCCTGCCAGCGAGGAATATGTTACGAAGAAGAAGAACGTCTTAATTTGGCTTCTCAGCATGTCCCTCCCACGCTGGGAGAAATATCCCGTTGTGTCATCCATATGATTTCCGGATGCGCAATTGATGGATTCCTGGATCCGACCGATTGGACACATGCTTCTAGAACCATGGATTTAATTAAAAATACCTTTTTATTTCTTTTTATTATTATTACCGTGTTTCCCCAGAAATAAGAAAGGGTCTTATTTTCTTTTGACTCCCTGAAATAAGCGCTTGGCCTTATTTTTGGGGAGGTCTTATTATTTTTGAGGTGCAGGAGGCGGTGAGTGTGGTCACCTCCTGGCTGCTGCTGTGTCGCGATATTTTCAGGGAGGGCTTATTTTCAGGGGAGGGCTTATTTTAGCGCATGCGCTCAAAAGCCCTATTGGGCTTATTACCCGGGGAGGTCTTTTTTTCAGGGAAAGAGGGTAGGATGTGCAGGAATGGATAGACTAATATTCAAAGTTAAGGAGAAGGAAGAAACCGAATACTTTTTAACGTGGGATTTGTTCCATCAATGGCTAACCAGCAGAAACAGAAGTTAGAAACTTAAAAGCCTAAGGAAATGATTAACTAGATTGAAGATTTATTAAAATGGATAAGCAAATATTATTAGTATGATGTGATTGTCATTAATCTTATGAATATTATTGTATTATTACTATTTCTGAAAAACAACACACTGTTCATATAGACATTGAATGTTTATGTTTAATATTAAATAATGATGATGATGATGATGATGATGATGATAACCAATCCGCTCAAGAAGGAAGATATTTTCTTTTCGCTGAGTGGTTCTTTCCATTTTCTTTTCCTTTCTATTTTCTTTTCCTTTCCATTTCTTTTCCTTTCTATTTTCTTTTCTTTTCCATGTTCTTTTCTTTTCCTTTCCATTTTCTTTCCCTTTCCCTTTTCTTTTCTTTTCCTTTCTATTTTCTTTTCCTTTCTATTTTCTTTTCTTTTCCTTTCCATTTCTTTTCCTTTCTATTTTCTTTTCTTTTCCATGTTCTTTCCCTTTTCTTTTCTTTTCTTTTCCTTTCCTTTCCATTTCTTTTCCTTTCTATTTTCTTTTCTTTTCCATGTTCTTTCCCTTTTCTTTTCTTTTCTTTTCCTTTCCATTTTCTTTTCCTTTCTATTTTCTTTTCCTTTCCATGTTCTTTTCTTTTCCTTTCCATTTTCTTTCCCTTTCCCTTTTCTTTTCTTTTCCTTTCTATTTTCTTTTCCTTTCTATTTTCTTTTCTTTTCCTTTCCATTTCATTTCTTTTCCTTTCTATTTTCTTTTCTTTTCCATGTTCTTTCCCTTTTCTTTTCTTTTCCTTTCCTTTCCATTTCTTTTCCTTTCTATTTTCTTTTCTTTTCCATGTTCTTTCCCTTTTCTTTTCTTTTCTTTTCCTTTCCATTTCTTTTCCTTTCTATTTTCTTTTCCTTTCCATGTTCTTTCCCTTTCCATTTTCTTTTCCTTTCCATATTCTTTCCCTTTCCATTTTCTTTTCTTTTCCTTTCCATTTTCTTTCCCTTTCCATGTTCTTTCCCTTCGGGGAGTTCTTATTATTTTTGAGGTGCAGGAGGCAGTGAGCGGGGTCACCTCATGGCTGCTGCTGTGTTGCAATATTTTCAGGGAGGGCTTATTTTAGTGCATCCACTCAAAAGTCAGATTGGGCTTATCATCTCGGGGAGGTCGTATTTTCAGGGTATCGTTAAGAGCGAAACTGTCTCCGAGACGCCTTTTTCTGCTTCCCTTCTAGAATTTCACCAACTTGTTCGGGCAGCCGCTGGTCTGCTTGCTTTCTCCAACCACATATCCAAAAGCGTTGCAAGGTAGGCAGTTACGGTATCACGAGGGTGTGGGGGGAGGTTGGCTGGGAAGCTGTTTACAGGTGGTCCTCGACTTACGACAGTCCATTTTAGCGACAGTTTGAAGTTACGACAACACTGAAAAAAAACCAGGACTTAGGTGCGGTTTTTTTAGACTTACGATGGTTGCAATCCCCCCCCCCCAGTCACGTGATCCAAATTCAACCGCGTGGCCACGGACTCATATTTACGATGGGTCGCAGCGTCCCCGGGGGTGTGTGTGTGTGTCGGGAACATCAGATTCGCTTCACAACTAGGCTGTTAACCGCTGCCGGGATTGGCTTAAGGATTGTGAAAGAAAGGTGGTAAAATGGGATAAAACTCCATTAACAACTAACTGCCTCGCTTAGCAACAATTGTTGGCTCCTTCGTGGTCGTAAGCTGAGGACTATCTGTACTTCCAGTTTCTGGCAAATATATATGTGTGTGTGTGTGTGTGTGTGTGTGTGTGTGTGTGTGTGTTGTTTTTTTATTTGTGCTGATAAATAAATAAAGGGAGACTAGTATAGATCTATTTCAAGCTATTTAGCTCTCATCAGCTTGAAATAGATCTATACTAGTCTCCCTTTATTTATTTATCAGCACAAATAAAAAAAAACACAACACAAATATAACAAAGGCAACAGTAAAAATATTGGGTTTCTGTCGTGATGGACTCTTGTGACGAGCCGATTGACAGATGATGGAAGCAGTCAGCTTCCTCCCATAATTGGGGCTTACCAGGGGTTGTAAAAATCTAATATATATATTATTTATCAGCACAAACATAACATATATACATACATACATACATACATACATACACACACACACACACACACATACATATATACATTGCGGACAATGAATTTGTTTAATGGCCGCCGTGTTCACAGGCCGTAAAATCCGGCATGGGCTTAATGATAGTTGTAAGCCAAGGATTACCTATAGTTCACTGTTCTGACCCCCTCCTCCGTCCAGTAATGAAAGCCGAGACAAGCTTAAATGGAATGACCTTTAATAACAAGACCAGAATCTCGGTGGCTGAAAGCCAAACAAACAGATAAGGATCTTGGCAGCAACTCAGACAAACCTTGGCAGCAATCCAGCCTGCCAAGTTAGTTTCTCTTTAGTCAAAGCATTGACTTCTGCAAGAAGGGCGTGGCACAAGCAGTCTCTTTTATAGTCTGGAGAGGAGCCTAATGGCCACCAGCTGAGCGTAATTACCTCCTGTAATTGCGTAATTGTTCCTGACGCCGAGTAGCTCTTCGATGGCGTGCATCCAGGAACAACTCACTGCTGGCTTCTGGATCACTCTCCCTTGTCTCCTCCCCACTGGTCCAAGGCTCAGGTGCCTCCTGGTGGCCAACCAGCCTCTCTGCGCCCTGCTCGGAGTCGGAACCCTGTCCAGGGTCCTCCACATCCTCCAGAGCCGACTCATAGGACCCCTCGCTGTCGGAGTCTAGCGGCAGCTCCAACGGCTCCTGCTGGGCCACAACAGTTCACTGATGATGTTACCCAGTCAGGCGACGAAACGTCGGCAAGCGGCCAGCCGCTCAACTCAGCATTGAAGAACGAATGCTGAGTCTCCCCATTCATTCAAGCCTGATCTCTTATGTAAAATTATAGTAGAAGGTGTAAGGTTTGAGAATACGCTGAGAACCCATAGAAGTTTGAGAAAACACCCAAGAGACAACATGAGACTTAAAAGGAGGCTTGAATAACAATCAGTGTTTAATCTTTGAATCGAGGTTTAAAGTCATGATGGTCAGTTGTTCCCAACATACCCCAAGGACATGCGAGGAAGAACTTACCCTTCAGAGAAGGCATAGCTCCTTTTTATACAGTTAAGAGACATCACAGAATAACATTCTGGCTTTGCAATACTCCTCACTAGCCGCATCAGCATTATCTCTTTCCTCTGTTCCCACGATTGGTCATTTGGCCCCCTGTTATGAAGGGGCACAGATCAAGAGCCGAGGTGGCGCAGTGGTTAAGGTGCAGTACTGCAGACCACTTCAGCTGACTGCTATCTGCAGTTCGGTAAATCTCACCGGCTCAAGGTTGACTCAGCCTTCCATCCTTCCGAGGTGGGTGAAATGAGGACCCAGACTGTGGGGGCGATATGCTGACTCTGTAAACCGCTTAGAGAGGGCTGAAAGCCCTATGAAGCGGTATATAAGTCTAACTGCTATTGCTATTGCTAAAAGCGAGACACAGTTCTTAGGTGGAAGTGGGACATATCAAAGGTGTCAGTTTTATAGCTCTTTACAGCTCCATTCCCGGGATATGTTCTATGCCCATAGATTGCAGATTGATAAGAGTTCAAGTGGCAAGGATCACAGGTTTTGACATTTGCCAGGTATTCTGCGGATCCTAATAACAGGGCCGCGGAAAGTCAGTTGCAGGGAACAAGTATTTAAGTATTTTAAGTATTTAATAAATTTATAGGCCGCCCAATCCCGAAGGACTCCGGGCACTTAAAAGGCACTTAACATCATGCAAGCATATACATTACAAATACGAGGCATAATATATGTGTGTTACCGAAAACTAATGTTTCTACTAAAACCAACAAACTTGTATCCTTATTACTACTCCCCTTCAAAGGAAATCGGGGTGCTTCCTTCAACCCTAACGCCATTGCTCTTTCGGGGAAACCCGAGTGGCGGACGATCCGTGACGCCGAGAAATAAGACGTTGCATTAAAGAGGCCGGGATATCGGGATGAAATTTAGAAAGGGAAGCGCTCTAACCAATGCAAAGGGCATCTTTTTTTTTTTTTTGCTCGTCAAAGAAAGGAGGATAAAAGCAGCTGGGGGAAGGAGAAGGGCTGTGGCTTGCCGCGGTCGTATAGGAAAATGCACAAGCCGTTGAGCGCAGTGTGACCTGCCAACAACTCCCGTCCCCGTGGGGTTTTGGAATTTAAGGAATGCCGCGTCGTCGTTTCAGGAACGGAAGGGCAGTATAAAAAGTCGGCGTGTTCTGATGATGATTAAAAAAAAAATCCCTTTTGTCTTGGAAAGAATTTTCACAGCTGCCCAACTTTGCAAAGGCAACGTTTTTTTTACAGAGAGCCAGCAAAATCCTCTGTCCGTCGCACGATTCCTGGCGACTTTTAATCAGACGAGGAGGAGAGAAAACTAGGAAAGAAAAATTGGATGGAGCTCAGGAATGTAGCTTATCTTGGAATCGGGAATCCCGTAAATCTTTCTTTGGAATGTAGAAGGCGTTTCCAGTTTCCTCTCCAGTTGAGCTTTTATTAGAGACAGGGTGGAATTTAAAAGCTGCAGAGGTCCTTCTTATCTAAACTCACTGGAAAGAAGAAGAGAAAAGTATAGTCCTCGTTACACGTAGTTCAGTTAGTGACCGTTTAAAGTTACAACGTCGTCGTAGGAGGGGTGGGAAGGACTACTTGTACAGCGGCTTGCATTGAGTGTTGGTCTTAGCAGGGTTTTTTTGTTTCAAGCCAAACAGGTAGCTGACTTTGCTGGTTTGGGACTGGTTTAGTGGAAAAGTTACTGGCATCCTTGGCAAATGTCTTTGGAGATTCTCCGTCATCCATTAGCTCAGTGGTTCTCCGTCATCCATTAGCTCAGCAGAGCTGGCTGGAGAATTCTGGGAGTTGAAGTCCACAAGTCTTAAAGTTGCCAAGTTTGGGGACCACTGCATTAGCTCATGGTTGTCCCAAAGATGCTTTTCTTTTTTCAAGAGGCATAACTGGACTGCCTTTGTTTTTCATCCGAGAAGATTCTTCCGCTCTGACTGGATGGTGGGGAATGGAAGGGTTGATGCTCCTTGCAGACAGCTGGTCATTTGCATCCTTTTAGAGAGTCCTTGAGGCCACTTGGAGGCTTTATCCGCCTCCTCGGGGTCACCTGTGCAGCGCAAATGGGCGTGGAGTCTTCTTGGAACTGCGGAAAGGACTCTGTTGCGGACTCCACACCCATTGGCCCAGCTCAGGTGACCCTGAGGTCACTTCCAAGCGGCCTCAACGTCTCTCTCTAAAAAGGATGCAAATGACCATCTCTGTCGGCAAGGAAAATAAATCCTTCCATCCCCCGCCATCCAGTCAGAGCTGAGGAAGCGCCTCGGATGAGAAGCGAAGTGTCTTCAAAGGAAAAAAAAACAAGGAAGCCCAGTTGCGTCCTGGGAAAAAAAAAAGGGACGCCCTTAGCAAATCTTGGTTGGGAACTCACTACCGTATTTTTCAGAGTAGAAGACGCACTCCCCCCCCCCTAAAAGAGGGTGAACATTTGAGTGCGTCTTATACACCAAATGTAGCCCCTCCCACCCACCAGCCCCCAGCCCCTTTGGTCTCTGCCTCCTAGCAATTTGCCTCCTTGCAGCAAATGGGGAAAATGGGGCTTGTGGAGGCGGCAATAGGCTGAAAATTGAAAGTGAAACTTTCTGTTTGCTGCAAGGAGGCAAATTGGCTGAAAATTGAAAGTGAAACTTGCTGTTTGCTGCAAGGAGGCAAATTGGCTGAAAATTGAAAGTGAAACTTGCTGTTTGCTGCAAGGAGGCAAATTGGCTGAAAATTGAAAGTGAAACTTGCTGTTTGCTGCAAGGAGGCAAATTGGCTGAAAATTGAAAGTGAAACTTGCTGTTTGCTGCAAGGAGGCAAATTGCTGGGAGGCAGAGGCAGATTTCCCCCCCCCCTTTCTAATCAGGCTGAACTGAAACAGGCTATTTGCTGTTTGCTGCAAGGAGATACTGTAAGTCCGTAACTATAAATGCCTATAGAATGTTCAAATTATTCGACTTATTTTTTAAAGACCGCTGTATTGTTGTTCTAGACAACTTAACAAAATGAAGGAGCTTTTTAAAATAAATGCTTGATCTGAAGAGGCCCAGTGCGATTGTATCTCCTTTTAAATAGATTTAAATACATTTAAATAATGTCTACTTCCAGAAAGCCACATCAATTTTAACAGCTTCTGTACAAGTATAGTCTGAAATTTAACATCACAAGCAATGTATATCGTCTGTTTGCTCTTTGCTGCAAGGAGGCAAATTGCTGGGAGGCAGAGGAAGATTCCCCCCCCCACCTTGTTTTCCTCCTCAAAAGCTAGGTGCGTCTTATACTTCGGAGCATCTTATACTCCGGAAAATACGGTAGTTGACTGGTTTGAAAGGCGCTCGATACCAATTAATTTTCCCACCCGTTTTTCCAGTCCCTATAAACTGTAACTGGTGGAGAGGGGTCGCTCTCCGAGTGAGAGGGAGAGAGAGAGACACCCCTTCCCCACCTCCTTCCCAGCATGAAGTCCAGTCTGGTGACATAATTTGTGACACAGGAAACTGGTGGTCAGCCGTGAAGGCATGAGAGAAGCTGGAGATTTCACCGTTTGGCTTGAGAGGTAAGTCCTCTTCCGTCACGAGGGGGGGGGAATTGTCTCTGGGTCCCTGGAAAAATGGTGGGGGGAAAAAAATATGATAGGCAGCCCTGGACTTGCCACCTCGACTCGTTTAACGACCGTTCGGAGTTACAACGGCACTGGGGGGAAAGTCCCTGGCGGCCGGCTTCCACACGGTCGTTGCAGCACGATCAAAATCTTGGCAACCGTCTCGTATTTGCGACGGGGGTCACAGCCTCCTAGGGTCCCATGTTCCCATTTTGGGACTTTTGGAGAAGCCAAGTCAGATTCGCTGAACGACCGTGTCGCTGATGTAACGACGGTGGAGATTCGCTGAATCGCAGTGGCAACATAGGGTGTAAAATGGGGCGAAACTCACTTAGCGACTGCTTTGTTTAGTAATGGAAATTTGGCTCTCCGTTTCGGGTCATAAGTCGAGGGCTATTTGCCATCTAGAAGCATGTTTCTCAAATTTGGCGACTCTTAAAAATGGCTGGATTTCAAGTCCCAGAATTTGAAATCCTCCCCCCATCTTAATTGTCACCAAGATTGAGAAGAACTGGTAGGGAAGTTAAGGCCGGAAACAAAATATTCCCTTTTAAAAACAACAACGACAACCACAATACAACACCAAACGGTGAATGTCTCCAGCAGAGAGAAGGTGGGGAAATGCCATTTCCCCCAAAGACTCTTAACGGATGAATTCATTCCATTTTGTTTCTATACTATCAATTTACTACCAATGGACTGGGATGGTTGTATAATGTCTCTCTCTCTGTCTGTTCCCCCCCCCTCTCTCTCCCTATGTCTGTCTGTCTATCTCTCTTTGTCTCTCTCCCTCCCTCCCTTTTTCTCTCTCTCTTTGTCTCTTTTTCTCTGTCTCTCTCTCTGTCTCTGTCTTTCTTTCTCTCTCTCTTTGTCTCTTTCTTTGTCTCTCTCTCTCTATGTCTGTCTCTTTATCTGTCTCGGTCTCTCTCGGTCTCTCTTTGTCTGTCTGTCTCTCTCTCTCTCTCTCTTATTCTCTTTCTCTGTCTCTCTCTTTTTCTTTGTCTCTGTCTCTCTCCCTATATATGTCTGTCTGTCTCTCTTTGTCTCTCCCTCTCTCCCCCCTCTCTCTGTATGTCTCTCTCTCTTTGTCTATCTCTGTCTCTCACTCTGTCTCTGTCTTTCTTTCGCTCTCTCTATGTCTGTCTGTCTCTGTCTCTTTATCTGTTTCTCTCTGTCTCTGTCTGTCTGTCTCTGTCTCCCTCTCTGTCTCTCTTTGTCTCTCTCCATCCCTCCCTCCCTTTTTCTCTCTCTCTGTATCTCTCTCTCTCTTTGTCTCTCTTTCTCTGTCTCTCTGTCTCTGTCTTTCTCTCTCTCTCTTTGTCTCTTTCTTTGTCTCTCTCTCTCTCTATGTCTGTCTGTCTCTTTATCTGTCTCTCTCTCTCTGTCTCTCTCTCGGTCTCTCTTTGTCTCTCTATGTCTGTCTGTCTCTCTTATTCTCTTTCTCTGTCTCTCTCTTTCTCTTTGTCTCTGTCTGTCTCCCTATATATGTCTGTCTGTCTCTCTTTGTCTCTCCCTCTCTCCCCCCTCTCTCTGTATCTCTCTTTGTCTATCTCTGTCTCTCACTCTGTCTCTGTCTTTCTTTCGCTCTCTCTATGTCTGTCTGTCTCTGTCTCTTTATCTGTTTCTCTCTGTCTCTGTCTGTCTGTCTCTCTTTGTCTGTCTCTGTCTGTCTCTCTCTCTGTCTCTCTCTTTGTCTCTCTCTCTCTGTCTCTTTGTCTGTCTGTCTCTGTCTCTCTAAGTCTGTGTCTCTGTTTCTCTTTGTCTGTCTGTCTCTCTCTCTCTCTCTCTCTCGTCTTGTTTCTGTTGGGTACAGTGTGAAATTGTTTGGTTTTATTGTCTTGTAGAACAATCACAACGAGGAAGCCTCTTCACTTTCTTCCTGAACAACCCACTCATGGCATTCCTGTTCGTCTCCGGACTATCAAGCATGCGCAAAGGACTCTGGGACAAATGTCACGATTACCTTCGTAAAATCAACCGGGATATTGCACAACTCTTGACTCATTCCCGCTCCATAGGTATGCTTTCAAAGGAAAGAAAGAGGCAAACATCTGGCCAGCAGGGATAATAGCCACTTAGGTGTAGATCGGGTAGCTTGTTCGTTTGATTAGGTCAAGAGTTGGCTTGACCGCCATGTTCAAAAGTGGTTCCTAATCTTCAGGAATCAAATGAGGTGGCTGTTCTGACCGAGGCTTCCTGAGAGCCTGAAGCAAACTCCTGGTCCCGAAAAAAACCCCTTTTATTAATTTACTTTGAATTCTGCTCATTCACATCCAGCAAAGTTTTTCAAGGGAGGATTTATGGTCACAGACCTTCTCTGGCTTGGAGAGCTGCCAGGCTGACATCTGCAGAACTTGGCAAGGAGTCTCGGAGAGTCATGAACCAATGAAGCGAACTGATTGTCTCCTGCAAACTCCACTCCCCTTCCGCTCCTCTTTTATTTCCTCTGGGAGGGGGCATTCATCGTCCACCTGTGGCCTTACTCCCAAGTCCATCCCTGTTCTTTATCTGTTTCCTTCGTCTGGCAACTCTGTGCATGTGCACACTGGGAACAGGCTCCAGCTGTTCTTCTGCCTCAATGATGTCTGACTCCGAAGGCAGCTGATAACTGTCAGATGGCCCTGGCCCCCTCTCTGCCTCCAACACAGAGCCCTCCTCAGAGCCTTCCCCAGATTCCAGGACTGGCCCATCTTCCTCCCCAACCCTCCTCACAGTCCGAATCTGCTGCCAGCTTCACTGGGAGGCCACCACAGTGGCTTAGAATCCTGATTTTGATCTCCCATGTTCCCGGGAATGGCTTGGATGAAGAAGGGAGGGAACGTTGTGGGGGGTAGGCCTGTCAAGAGAATGTAGAGACTTCTGAATCCTGGTAAAATGAAACTCACAAGTAACTCAAAGCCACTTACCGTTTTATGCTGCTATGTGTAGGTAACTTTTATCAGTTGATATATTGAAGTAGGTTGGGATAGGTAGCAGTTGAAGTACACCGTGTTAGGGATAGGTTGAAGTAGGTGCAGGTGGAATTAAGATTGTGTTAGGTAGAAGTTGAGGTGCATTGTATATTGACTTTTTTTCAGCATCATCGTAACTTCAAATGGTTGTAAATGAATAGTCATAAATTGAGGACTTTCTGTTATTCTAATTTCAGTTTTCTCTCTTTCTTTCCCCTTATTGTAGACCAAGCCTTTCTCCAGTTTTTTGGAGATGAATTCCTGCGCTTGTTCTTAACGGGTTCATTTCTGCTCAGCTACCATGAGAATGCACAAAATCTTCAGGGTATGGCATTCTTTCTTTCTTTCTTTCTTTCTTTCTTTCTTTTCTTTCTCCTCCCTCCCTCCCTCCCTCTCTCCCTCCCTCCCTCCCTCCCATCCTTCCTTATCTCTCCTCTTCCTTTTCGCCCATCCATCCTTATCTTTCCTTCCTGCCGTCCTCCCTCCCATCCATATATCTCTCTCTCTTTCTTTCTTCTCTTCCTTTCCTTCCTTTTCCTCCCTCCCTCCCTCCCATCCTTCCTTATCTCTCCTTCCTTCCACCCATCCATCCTTATCTCTCCTTCCTTCCTTCCACCCACCCATCCTTATCTTTCCTTCCTGCCGTCCTCCCTCCCATCCATATATCTCTCTTTCTTTCCTTCCTTCCTTCCTTCCTTCCTTCCTTCCTTCCTTCCTTCCTTCCTTCTTTCCTCCCTCCTCCCTCCCTCCCTCCCATCCTTCCTTATCTCTCATTCCTTCCGCCCTCCCTCCCATATCTCTTTCCTTCCTTCCTTCCTTCCTTCCTTCCTTCCTTCCTTCCTTCCTTCCTTCCTTCCTTCCTTCCTTCCTTCTTTCCTCCCTCCCTCCCTCCCATCCTTCCTTATCTCTCCTTCCTTCCTTTCGCCCATCCATCCTTATCTTTCCTTCCTGCCATCCTCCCTCCCATCCATATATCTCTCTTTCTTTCCTTCCTTCCTTCCTTCCTTCCTTCCTTCCTTCCTCCCTCCCTCCCTCCCTCCCTCCCTCCCATCCGTCCTTATCTCTTCTTCCTTCCTTTCGCCCATCCATCCTTATCTTTCCTTCCTGCCATCCTCCCTCCCATCCATATCTTTCTTTCTTTCTTTCTTTCTTTCTTTCTTTCTTTCTTTCTTTTCTTTCTTTCCTTCCTTCCTTCCTTCTTTCCTCCCTCCCTCCCTCCCATCCTTCCTTATCTCTCCTTCCTTCCGCCCTCCCTCCCATATCTCCTTCCTTCCTTCCTTCCTTCCTTCCTTCCTTCCTTCCCATCCATCCTTATTTCTCCTTCCTCCCTCCCTCTTTCTTATCTTCTTCATTCCTTCCTCCCTCCCACCCTCCCTCCCCCCTTCTCAAATGGGGCATAGCCTGAAGGGTTTGCAAAGCTCCATATTTCAAATATTTCCACTGGATTTCCGCTCAGTTTTGTTAGAGATGTAAAATGTTTTATTGTGTTTCAGTACTCAGCATTAATTGCTCCCCCGGGGCGCAATGAGTACTAAAAATAATGACTATCAAACAAATTTTTACTACTAGGAATAATGTAGTGAATCACAAGGCAGCCAACACATTCTAGCTTGTAGCGTTGAGTACAAAAGAGACGATGAGTATCGGGACAAAATCTTCACATCAAAAGGCATTGAGTACCAAATTTGAAGTGTTTCAAAGCAGCTAGTGCTGGGGTCGGCAACCTGCGACTCCAGAGCCACATGTGGCTCCCTGTTGCCCTGTCGCAGCAGAGAGATCCCTGTCGCGGCAATGACATGGCCAGAGCCTTAGTGTAGGAGCAAAGAGCACCTGCATTTGCGCAGCAACAGCGTCCCGCCTTCATCACGGTACATTTGCTGTTGCCGCCATCAAAGAGGGCTGGGAGAGAACGGTGGGGGTGGATCTTGTGGGGTGGGGGCCATCCCCCAAGCCTGGCTTTCCTCTTCCCTTATCAGCGGGGCCAAGAGAAAGAAGGGGGAAGCACCCAGAGCCACAAACCCCAGGCAGGCATGGCTGGGGCAGATCATGTGACTGGGTGGGAGCTGTTAGGTAAGCTCCCCGTTAGGAGAGCGAGTATGTTCAGCAAAGCGTTGTGAGAGTTGTGTTGGAGAACACACAAACCAGCATACAGAGAGACTGCAGTTTAAATAGGGTTTTACTTTCTTGGAAATAGAGGTATCAGAGTCCATCAAACAGTCGAAGTCATACACGCATAAGACAGTCAGTCATCAAAGTCTTTCAGTTAAGGGATAATCCAAATAACATAGTCCAGTATCTTATAATCAGTTCAGTATTCAAAGTTTGTTAGCAGTTGCAAAACTTACAATAGCTTACGGCACTTTCTAAAAACCAGCTTCCACAACACTCAGATCAGATCAGATCAGATCAGCATCTAACGAACAGAGAACTAACAGTCATTCTGGCTCCCTCTTATGGCCAATTGAGGAAAACAGCAACCAATCACATTTTACAGTATGATTTAAAGAAACAGGTACAACATTGTTACATGATTTATATAATTGCCAACCCAACCATTAGAATTATATTCCTAACAGGAGCGATGTTGAGGTGGCCACACCCACCCAGGTTTTGTGCCCCCCCCCCCCCGGTGTTTTCTTTTCGGTGGGAAACGGGTCCAAATGGCTCTTTTGAGTGTTTAAGATTGCAGATCCCTGAACTAGTGGTATCGCTTCCCTCTTTCCCCGGAAATAAGACCTCCCGGGGTAATAAACCCTATCGAGCTTTTGAGCGCATGCCCTAAAAATAACCCCTCCCCAAAAATATTGTAACACAGCAGCAGCCATGAGGTGACCACGCTCGCCGCTTCCTGCACCTCCGAAATAAAAAAGACCTCTCCCAAAATAAGGCCAAGCGCTAGTTTCAGGGGTCAAGAAAAAATAAAGCCCTGTCTTATTTTTGGAGAAACACATTATATCCTTTGTACTATGTTTTTGTATTGCTGTTTTCTTCCAGCTGTAATTCTTCTGTTCTGCCTTATGATGGTCCATGTTTCAGGATCCTTCTCTTGCTCTTGGTGACTTGTCTTCTTGTTTTCCCTTCCTTTTCCCTTCCAGCAGGAAACGAGGAATTATCCCGAATCGTATCCCCAGCTGCCCAGGGACGAAACGGTGGAAAACCCACACCTACAAAAGCACATCTTGGAATTGGCTTCGATATTGGATGTCCGAAACGTATTTTTGGAAACCACCCTGGACGATTATTAAGCGCGGAGAAAGGCAGCAGTTTCTCGGAGATCTTTCAACTGCGGGGATTTTTTTTTTTAAAACCCTCGCTGCAAAATTATTGGGTTTTTTTTCTTTTTGGAAATGGTGCAGTTTTCTAAACACGAACATCCACTCGCACACAGACACACGCAGGAATTTACTTGAGTTTTATTTTTGAACTTGACAGGTGTTATTATTGTTTTTTTTAAAAAAAAGCAAAATGGAAAGAAAGGGGGAAGAGGCGCGCGCAGCTGTTCCATTCTGCGTGGGTTCAGTTTTGATAAAAAAAATAAAAACAACCCCCTCCTAATGAAAGTTTTACAATTTTAGACTGAAGCAGTCTGGTGTGGTTTTAAAGCCTTTTTTTTTTTTGGATTTGGAAGACATCGCTGGCTACACAACAACAATAACACACACACGCACATGTGAGAGCGCGCACATTCACTCTCCCTCGAGATTGAAAATGCAGCCAGTCACTTTTAAGCCCTCGTGTGCAAATTCTTTATTTTTGTACTGTTTTTAAAAATCTGAAAGCAAAAAAAAAAGAGAGAGAGAGAGCGGGGAAAAAAGAAGAAGAGAGGAGAGGGGGAAAAAAACCCAATCAGAATAATAATAATCACCATCTTCTATTTCCCCCAAAGAATTTAAAACCTGAACGGTGGGACTTCAGATGCTCCAAAGCAGACAGCAATAAGTCAATCGGCTTTACCAATCCCCGCTCTACACCCAAAAAAGAATCGAGCTCCGTGCAAAGGATGGTTGTGTAAACTTCAGAAAATGTAGCACTGTCCCATAAATTTCTTTTCTTTCTTTTGAGAAATCAGCCTATCTTGCACGTTGACTAAAGATGCTGGGTTTTATCCCTCAAAACCTAGATTTTTGGCTGGAGGACCCATTATCACCTCAAAAAATTGACCCCTTCTTAGCATGGACCACCCTCTGTTCATTTCCTTCCGTTTGGGCTTCAACTTGTGAGCAAAAATAAAATAAAATAAATGCCACCCCTTTCTCTTCACGCAACCATTCTCGCTGCAATATGGAAGATTCTGAGATGGCCCTTCGTCTCCAATCCTTCCACCTCAACTTCTGAAAGAGCTGCTTTCATCCTATACCCTACTTCAAAGTCCGCCCGGTGAAGAAAAACGGAAGAACAATCATTGCCTGTGCTCAAAAGAGACAACCCAATGATGGGAAGGTCCCTCATCTCTTCTTCTTAACTGCCAGGGAGAAATGTCTACCTTCCAGAGCTGGTAGACAAGAAGGAAGACGAATAGGACTCGTGGGAAGACCGTAGGACCACAAAAAGGAAGCTTTGGTTTTGCTGGACTTTTGGGGAAAGGTGAAGAGGAGGCATCTGAAAAGGTTTCTCTTTGGAAGGAGTGGAGAAGAAGACAACAGGGGGGTAGGTCTCCTGTGATCTTCAGCATCTGGCTTTAAGGAGTAGACAACTCAAGAATTGAGACCTATCTCGAAAAGCTTTCTTGGAAGGACCTCAAGTTTGCATCTCTTGGCCTCCAGTCAGTCTCCGATGACTTGGGCTTGACGTAGCTAAGACAACCTAAAGGACAATTTTAATAGAGGCCCAGCGAAGACGTCCTGTAGATGTGGGGGAAAATGGCGTTTCCAGACATCAAGATTGAGAAGGAGATCTGAGGAAATCATTCTGTGGGCTTTGGGTCCACATGCTGCTGTTTTCAAAGATCCCATCCTATGCTTCTTCACACCACACACAACATCACAAACAAAAGGGTACATTGATGAAATTCAATGTATTTGGACTAAACTAGAGTGAGCACACAATTCCACCCCCTCCTATTATTATTATTATTATTATTTTTAAAAAGGGTGGTAGGGAAGTCTCCGCAGAGGCATGTTATTCCGCCATAGATGAAGGGATGCTTTTGAAAAGTTGAGAAGATCCATGTGGATCAAACGGGATCCTTCAGGTAGCTAGGATTGAGCAAGTCTGGAAGGAGGAGGGCTGGGGAAGAAGGACGCCCTTTCTTTTGGTCTGGATGCCCAAGGAAATAACAGGTGTTTTTTTTTTAAATCTCCATGTCTGCTTCTTCCAAGCGAGTGAGGCTAAAGGAGCAGTAAGCTTGGGAGTCATTGGTTGCCGTGCGGAAAGAAGGCAACCCTTGGGGGGGGGGGGAAGAGCAGGAAGGTGCCTTAGGTCGGGCCTAAAGTGCAATGAAGAGGATATTATAGGTGTTTTTTTCTTTTTTAAAAAAACTCCTTTTGAGGAAGGAGAAAAAGAGAGAGAAAGAAAAGAAAGAGAAAGAAAGAAAGGGAGGAAAATCCTCTTGAAGGAAAAAAGAAAAAGGAAGAGAGGAAAATCCTCTTGAGGAAGGAAAAAAGAAAAAGGAAGAACAAAGGGAGGAAAATCCTCTTGAGGAAGAAGAAAAGGGAGGAAAATTCTCTTTTGAGTAAGAAAAAAGAGAAAGAAAAAGGAAGAAAGGGAGGAAAATCCTTGGGGAAGGAAAAAAGAAAGAAAGAAAGGGAGGAAAATCCCCTTTTGAGGAAGGAAAAAAGAAAGAAAGAAAAAAAAGAAAGGGAGGAAAATCCTCCTGAGGAAGGAAAAAAGAAAGAGAAAGAAAAGAAAGGGAGGAAAATCCTCTTGAGAAAAGAAAAAAGAAAGAGAAAGGTATGAAAATCCTCTTTGGAGGAAGGAAAAAAGAAAGGAAAAAAAGGAAGAAAAAGAAAGGAGGAGGAAGGGAAGAAAGAAAGGAGTGAGAGTAAATGGAAAGAAGGGAAGGAAGGAAAGGAAAGGAAGGAGGTAGGTCTGGTTTTGAAATGCCTTCATTGTTGACTTGGCAATCAAATAAGCAGCTTCATAGCAAACTCTCTTTTTAATGGCGTTTGGTTGGGTCCCGGCTCTGCGCAGCGCGTTTCCTTCTGTGGTGCTTTGTTGTGATTTCCGCCCAGTTTTGTTCGTCGCTGACGGTCTGGGCGCAGCGTTGTCGTCACGCGTCTGCCCTTACCCGTGCCCCGCCAGCCGAGTTGTAAATGTGTACGTGTGCATGTAAATATGTAGATATATTTATAAATAAGGAAGACCTCGGAACCCTCGTTGTACAATTATTTTTTTAATTTCGTTTTACTTTTAAAGTGTACGTAGGAGGTCCTCAACCCAAGTCAGGCCCCTCAAAGGGGACATTCGTCAAGAAACGCTCTTCAGGTTGTCACCAGCCAACCCCTGGGGTGGTAGATTGTCCTCCCCGCATGCTTCAACCTCCTGGTTGCTAAGTTCTTTGGGTGTCCTTCCACTTTGGCTTCCAATGAGGCCGTGCTGGAAGAAGCTGGTGAAAGGCCGTTTCTATCCGTCCTTATCTAGGGAAGCATCTTTGCTGGAGTTCAACGTTTAGCTTGGCGTCTCCCGTTGCAACGACGGGGACGACGGATGGGCGATGGTAGGATTGTGCGGTGGTCTCGCTCCAGCTTCGTCTCGTCCGGCTTGGCTCTGCATACCCTTGGAAGGGAGAACTTTACTAGGGCACCTTCTACTGACCTCCATGTTCTCCAGATGTCCCCGAAGGGTGGAGAATTTGAAGTCCACAAGTGTTTAGGACACTAATCCTTACTGTATCCCCTGGTACGTGTAGGTTGCAGCCCTAAAGTTACGAATAAGGCCTTGAAAGAGAAGACACTCACTTTAACCACAGGCGGTCTCTAGTTTTGACCCTGGTTTGACATCCCTTTCCTTCTGGTTAAATTTCAAGTGCCTGATTCTCTGGAGATTGTAACTTCTGCTTTTGCCATTGGCATAGGATGTTCTAGAGAAACAGATGTCGAGGAAAGGACCTTGCTTTAAAAGTTCCTGGCGTGTTTTAGTTATTTTGTCTTGCCTTTCCGATGTGTTTTCCTAAAAGGGCATAGATTTCGGACGTGGTCCTTACCAAAACAAACCAAGTTTGGGCCGCTGGAAAAGCTAAACATAAGAAGGGGAGGGATCTTGAAACAATTGAGTCTTCTGATTAGAGCAGGTTTCACTTGGGACCATGCTCTCCTCTCTCCTTACGGAGATCTGGAGACCTTACGAAGGATCTGTAGGGAAGGAATGTTTTGAGAATCAGGTCAGTGTCTGCTTATCCTGTCGTCGTAGGATTTGTGTGAAGGAAGAGGGCACATCTCTCCTTCCTTCTACTGCATTCTTGCAAAGGTGGCTGCACCGACACCTGAATTGCTTTAACGGGCGGAATTTGTCTTTGCTTTAATGGCCGGAATTTGACTGTCCCCCTGGATCCCAATTCCGTGCTGTCTTTCACCAGGCCTTCTCAGTGAAGGTGGGAAATGGCTTGCAAGCAAAGGGAAGGCATCCTAAACCAAGATGGGACCAAAGTCTTGTTAAATAGAATGTACATATCTTCCGGAGTTTAAGCACAACAAACCAGCTTTCCTTTCTTTGTCCTGTCGAGGCAGCTAAATAGACAAGTGTAAAGGGAGAATAAGCAACAACAACAATGCTTCTTAGGATAAGCAAACACTGGCTTATTACTTTGAAGGAGGTGTTTTTTCTAGTCAAATTTAACATTATCCATATTGTTCTAATGTGTTACAGGTCCCTCCTTCCTTCCTTCCTTCCTTCCTTCCTTCCTTCCTTCCTTCCTTCCTTCCTTCCCTCCCTCCATTTCCTCCCTCCCTCTTCCTTCTTTCCCTCCCTTCCTGTTTGTTTGTTTCCTTCTTCCCTCCCTCTCCTCCCTCCCTCCCTCTCCTTCCTTTCTTCTTTCCCTCCCTCCCTCTGTTTCCTTTCTTCCTCCCTCCCTCCTTCTGTCTCCTCCCTCCCTTCATCTCCTTCTTTCTTTCCTTCCTTTTTCTTCCTTTCCCTCCCTTCCTGTTTCCTCCCTCGCTCTCCTTCCTTCCTTCTTTCCCTCCCTCCCTCCATTTCCTCCCTCCCTCCCTCCCTCCCTCTCCTCCCTCCATCCCCTCCATCCTTCTGTCTCCTCCCTCCCTCCATCTCCTTCTTTCCTTCCTGTTTCCTTCTTTCCTTCCTTCTTTCCTTCCCTGTTTCCTCCCTCCCTTCCCTCTCCTTCTTTCCCTCCCTCCTTTCCTGTTTCCTTTCTCCCTCCGTCTCCTCCCTCCCTCCCTTCCTTTTCCAGTGTTCAAAGCAAAATGCTTCAGAAACAATTTTGGACACGTCCTTTCCAACTTGACTTTTATGGATGGTTTAGAATTCTAGTAACCGCAAGTCCTCACGATCGGTTGAAGATCTGGGCCTGTTTTTTTTTTAAAAAAAAATCCTACCCTTTGGTAGCACTTTTGCATGATTATTTATGTGTCTTTCATTTGTTTTTATGAGTCTGCTTGGCACATTCTTGTATTTTTTTTAAAAATGCGGCACAGTCTCCGCCATGGTTATCCTCTTTTAAGTCCTTTGCTGGCGTGGGAACGTTTGAAGAACGCAGCCAAACGTTTACAGAAATTTAGCACTGAGCCCTGTGGCACACTTTTTTTTTTTAAACAACAACAACAACACAACTACCACAACTTGTTGTTTCCATTGGCTGATACGTGCTGAGTAATACGATGAGTTTGAGTCAGATTTTAGAACAGGTTCATTGAAATCTTTAGTTGGTAAGGGGAGTTTCTGGATTCCCATCCTTCAGTTTGGGGATGACTTAATATGGATCCAAAGCAGCGCGAAGAGCTTAGAGCAGCGATGGCACAACCTTTTTCGCCTCGCATGCCAAAACCGCACCACCCCTATAATTTAACGCCTCCCTGCGCTGTGTCTCCTGCGCACCCGCGCGTGATCCCACCCTGGCATGCACGCACGGCTTTCCTGGAACCTGGAGAGGGTGAAAACGCCCCCCCCCCCCGGAGGCCGAAAACGGTCTGTTTTCCGACTTCCGGTGGTCCTGGTAAATCCGTTTTTTTGCCCTCCCCAGGCTCCAGAGGCTTTTTAGGAGCCTGGGGAGGGTGAAAAATGGTCCAACACGCAAACCAGAAGTTTGGAGGCTTCAGGGATGCCTCCGGAGGGCGAAAAAAGGCTGAAAATCAAAACTGAAAATCAAGGCCGAAAATCAGCTGAGAGGGGAACGCCTCGCATGCCCTCAGAAATGGCCATAGGTTCACCATCATGGGCTTAGACAGAGAGGGAGAGAGCGAGAGACAGAGAGAAAAAGAGAGACAGACAGAGAGGGAGGGAAGGAGAGAAAGAGAGAGACAGATAGGGGGGGGGGAGAGAGAGAAAAATGAATATAGAAAGGATATCTCTTTCCGGGAAAAAATGTTTGTTCCAATAGGATACGATGGTGATGGCGTGACCCGACAAATGCGCACACGACAAAAGCGCGGTGACGAAACCGCGGCGACAAAAACCACAACATCATAAACGCGCCCACAACAATGCGCTGACAAAACCGCTCCCACAAAAGTGTGATTTCAGTTAAGGTAAGGGTTACATTCAGGGTTAGGTTTAGAACTCACGGTTATTACTTGTTTGTTGAAGGCGCGCTGTTGTCGGCGCGCTTCTGCGCTCATTCGTCGGCACGATTTAGAACTCGTGGTTTTCTTGCCGTGGTTTTGTCAGTCGCGCTTTTGTCGAGCGCGCATTTGTCGGTGAACCGGTGATGGCAAGCCCATGGCATGCGTGCCGGAAGTGGCACGCAGAAACATCTCTGGGCCACGCGAGCCTGTTGCTCTTCTGGGTTCATGCTCACTGGCCAGCTAGTCTTTATGCAGGTGGGGGCAGCAGAAACAGGAAGAGCAGCCTCCCCAAACCCGGGTGCTGGGAAGATGAGATTCTGCGGCTACTCTTCCGTTTTTCCGCTGCATGGGCGCGCGTCCCCTTTCTGCGCACGGTGGCGAACAGGTTCGCCAACATCGGGGTAGGATTTGCACCATAATTCCAACCAACTTGCAGGAAGTCAAACGCTAGCGTGCGTTTCCCGGTTCGAATCTTGGCAGGGCGCTCTCTTGATTGCCTGGCGATTCTGTTTTTTGCGACGTTTTTCTTCGTTTTTTTAATTTTTTTCTCTTCCCCCCCCCCCCAAAAAAAAAGAAGAGGAAAGGAAAACAGACTTCTGTTGTTGGTGGTGGTGGTTTTTTTTTTTTTTAACAACCTGCCTGGTTTTTGTTCCTAAAAACGCACCCCGTTATTTGGAAGTCGTGATTTAAAAGAAAAAGAAAAACCTTTTCCCTTGTTAGTGGTTTTCTTTTTTTTAAATTATCTAGGCAAAGCTACTCTGCAACACGACTTGTTATTGAAGTGTGACGCAAGTGGTAGGACACCCGCACACACACACACACACACACACAACTGTTTTCTCTTAGCATCTCTGCGAAAGGGATGGAAGCACAACCGCTTTACGTCGGCCGAACTCTTTTAAGTGCTGCTGCTCCGTAGTAGTGCATGTTGTGTCGTTGTACATAACGTCGCTCCTGTACACAGGGCCATCTTTGATACCCGTCCATGTAATCGGTGCCAACCTATCCACGTGATGACTTGAGATTTCTACAACATTCCTGATGGTACACCTCTCTTTATTATTTCTCCTCCTCCTCCTCCCCCGATGCGGAGCATTTTTCCAGGCAGGGAGGGGGTGGGGTACTCTGGTTTGCAACCTCGTAAACGGCTCCGCACCCCTCCACCAGCTGCCAAGAATGAATGGCACCCGTGCCACCCAAGTCCTTTTGATGTGGGAATCCTTCCTGTAGCCCTCGTAGAATTGTCTGTCTATCTGACGTGTCGGAATTACGTAAGCCACACATCTTATTCATCCGTCGTTCCTTTTTTCTTTTCCTTTCGAATTTTCTCTCCCTGTCGGTTGGCCGATTGTTGATCATTCACACTGTGGTTTGTGCAGCTGTCGTCGTCTTTTTTTCCCCCCTAAAGGGTTCAACTCTTTTTTTCGAGCACGATATGGCGCAACTTCTGTAGGGCCGAGGGACAGCTCTCTGTTGGCCAACTTGTTGCAAGGTGGGAGTTATCCCTTCCTAGCGCACAAGCAAGTGGGGGGAAAGAACCGTTAAAGGATGCAAAGGAAGGGAGAGGAATGAAAATGTGGATGACCCCAAATTTAAAAAGAACGTGAAACGGCTTGGCATAATTTGTTGAGTCGGCCCGTGTTGAGTTAGCCCCGTTGGGTTGCCTTGCGTTGACTTGGCCATGGGGAGTTGTCCCAACTTCCGTCGATTTGACAACTTCCGGGAAGACGGTTCCACCCCGTCCCGAATTTTTCAACCTAACACTGTGATCCTCTCTGGAGACCCAACGCAGCGTCCAAGCGAGCGAGAAATACTTGCCAGGAAACCAACCCACATGCCAGCTTTTATGTCGCCCGAGAAGAAGTATGACCTATCTGGGGGTTTTGCTCTTGGTGTATTGAAGATTTTTTTCCCCCCATGTCGGTTACGTTCACTTAGAATGTGAATACATTCGTTGGTTGTGTATAAATGGGTTTTTGTATCGAGCCCCACTCGGATTATATGTATAACCAATATACAATAAACATATTTGCTTAATGCTGTGCCTTGGAGCCTCTTTAAGATGAGAAGGTCGGGATTCAAATAACGTCCGTCGGTCTCTGGGTTGCCACGTGATTTTTAGAACAGTGCTACTGCAGAGACAATCTTTGGGTTTCCCCTACACTTTTCTAGGTTACTATATCCCCCCCTTTGTTATTTTTACAAATAAGCCCAGGTGGTGAACTTTTTTAAATTGTCATATCATGCTGTTTTTTCCTTTAAAGATAGAATAGAATAACAGTTGGAAGACACCTTGGAGGTCTTCTAGTCCAACCCTCTGTTTAGGCAGGAAACCCTACACCACTTCAGACAAATGATTATCCAACATCTTCTTAAAAACTTCCAGTGTTGGAGCATTCACAACTTCTGGAGGCAACTTGTTCCACTGAGTAATTGTTCTAACTGTCCGGAAATTTCTCCATAATTCTAGGTTGCTTCTCTCCTTGATTAGTTTCCACTCATTGCTTCTTGTCCTGCCTTCAGGTGCTTTGGAGAATAGCTTGACTCCCTCTTCTTTGTGGCAACCCCTGAGATATTGGAAGACTGCTATCATGTCTCCCCTGGTCCTTCTCTTCATTAGACTATACTAAATTAGACTACAACAGAGCTGGAAAAGACCTTGGAGGTCTTCTAGTCCAGCCCCCTGCTCAAGCAGGAGAACCTATACCATTTCAGATAAGTGACTCTCTAGTCTCTTCTTAAAAACCTTCAGTGATGGAATGCCTATGATTTCTGGAGGCAACTTGTTACACTGCCTTGGAGAATAGCTTGACTCCCTCTTCTTTGGGGCAGCCCCTGAGATATTGGAAGACTGCTATCATGTCTCCCCTAGATAATACAGGTAGTTCTTAACTTACGACAATTGAGCTCAACATTTATGTTGCTGAGTGAGAAATTGGTTAAGGGAAGTTTTGCCCCGTTTTACGGACTTCTCTTGTCAACGCTTGTGAACTGGATCACCGCAGTGTTTAAATCAGTAACACGGTTGTTAAGTGAATCTGGTTTGTCAAAAGGGGATCACAGGACTGCAACCGTCATAAATATGAGTCAAGTCGCCAAGCATCTGAATGTAAATCACGTCACCAAGGGGATGCTACAGTAGTCATACAAGTGTGAAAAACAGTCACACTTTTCCCAGTCGTTAACTTCAAATGGTCATGGAACTACCTGTATGTCTTTAGACACTGTAAGAGAAGCGCTATGTTAAGTCTACGTATCAAAAAGTAAGAAGTCTCAATAGCACCCTTTTCCGACTAGCAAATTTTACTAAGAGATCTTTATTAAGAAGAAATATATAAATATATTTAAGATACTTTTATCGGCCTTTGTGAGCTGATAGCAATAGCAGTTAGACTTATATACCGCTTCATAGGGCTTTTAGCCCTCTCTAAGCGGTTTACAGAGTCAGCATATTGCCCCCAACAACAATCCGGGTCCTCATTTTACCCACCTCGGAAGGATGGAAGGCTGAGTCAACCTTTGAGCCGGTGAGATTTGAACCGCTGAACTACAGATAACAGTCAGCTGAAGTGGCCTGCAGTACTGCACCCTAACCACTGCGCCACCTCGGCTCTTGATGAAATGAAAAAGTTGGGGCTTTGAATAAAATATGCAATGGGTAGTCCTTGAGTTCATTCATTTAGCCATGGTTTAAAGTTACCATTGGGGGGAAAAAGGGGGCTATTATGTGCTATTAGGTTGGTGCCAACTCTTAGGGGCCACATAGGATCTTTCGGTATGTTAGATTCTCAGTGCTCTTAATCTTCACCCGTTGCCTTTATTAAAATACCAGTGAAAATAGTAAAATAAAATAAAATAAAATCAGATGATACCCAGATGGAAGGGTGAGGAGGAAGCAAACTCAACACCACAGAGTTTAAGTGTACACTGAGAGTTTATGCACCCCGAGACAAATTCCTTGTGTGTCCAATCACACTTTGCCAATAAAGAATTCTATTCTAATTTTATTCTACTCTTAAGATGGCAACACTTTTTAAAGTGCCCTGGGGGAGGTCAACTGATGCCCTTAAAGCAGTGTTTCTCAACCTTCACCTGCTTGAAGATGCTCGGACTCCAATTCCCAGAATTCCCCAACCAAGATGCATACATTTTTAATGTTGCTGCCTTAAATCGTAAATGTGGGGGTCGGGGGGGGGGGCTGAGTGGGAAGCATGACTCCACCCATCGTGGCTTTCAGATGAGGGTCAACGACGCAACATTCTTGGCAAACCATTATCCTCCAAGACCTGGGAATGATGGTTAAAGCCAACCAGTCCTTCTCCAACCTGGCGCCCTCCCTATGCGCCGTGGGCGCTCCAGCATCCTGAATGGGACAGCGGGTGACGTAGCACACACCCCCCGTGCACGCCCCGCCTTTCGCGCTCCACCTCCCTATCACGCGAGGGGGCCCCTTTGGAACCAGCGCTCCCGTTTTTGTTTTGTTTTTTTTCCTCCACCTCTACACTCCTACGTCACTTCCGCCGGCGGTTAAGCAGGGTCCGAGACGGCGTTTCCGCTTCCGCTCTGGGTCGCGTCTCCGCTTCTGTCACCCTCAGCTGGTGAGTCGCTTCCTTCAGCGGCGGCGTCGTTCGTGACCTGTTTTTTCCCTTTCTTTTTTTTCGGGGTTGAGGCCCCGCGAGGCCGCTTCTGGGTGTCGGGTCGCCGGTTGAAACTACAGGTTAAGCCAGGTTACTTCCCCCCCCCTCCCTTTTTGCGTCTGTGTATTTGTTAAGCCGGTGCGCGTATTGTCTAAGAATTACGGTAGTCAGGTTTCTCTGCCTGAGCGCACTCTCCCCCCCCTCCAAGGGCCCCGCATTTAGGGTAAATACGCTAACCAGGAGAGTTTCCATAAGAAGAAAGGGAGGCTTTGAATTCTTGGGACGGGGGGGGGGGTCGCCGGTCAAATTAGGGTGCATTGGGGGGGGAGGGAAGCCCCCCATCCTCCTCCTCCTCCTAAGACCTCTCCTCCTTCTCTCCCTCTCTAAGCTGTCTTGGTTTTTCAGTGGCTTTTCCTGGGCGGGGGGGGGGGGGGAGGGGAGGAAGGGATTCCCCCACCCCACACTACAGGTGGTGAACTCAGGTTAGCCAACCTACTTTAGTTGAGAGAGGGGTGAGGGTCTCCTCATGCCCCAATGTTGCCAACCTCCCCTCACCCCCCTCCCCAAATTGGAAAAGTCTGCTTTGCACAAGGGAAGGCAACAGGGTGTTTTTTTGAGGGGGGGGTGTCTTTCGCTGCAACTCCCTGAAGCCCTTTTGGCTGGTTCTGCCTCGCCTAGGGGCCATTGTGTGAATGTAGGGACTGGGTAATTTTAGGAGGGTTGCTCTGTATTTACATAATGTGTGTGTGTGTGTGTGTGTGTGTGTGTGTGTGTGTGTACACGT
Source organism: Thamnophis sirtalis (assembly GCF_051295495.1). Classification (NCBI taxonomy): domain Eukaryota; kingdom Metazoa; phylum Chordata; class Lepidosauria; order Squamata; family Natricidae; genus Thamnophis; species Thamnophis sirtalis. Next base: position 33,859,671 of record NW_028261382.1, read on the forward strand.
ACACATATATATTGTGAATTGTCCTAAAAATGCGAGTTCCAGGTGTAGTTATAAAAGAAACAGACATCGGGATCTCCGGAACTTTAAAATCTATTGCTCACTAAGCTTTCGTTAGCCATTGCTAACATCCTCAGAGTGTAAATTGATTAATAGTGTATAAAGGCAGGTATCTCTTTAATGGCTTTTACACTCTGAGTATGTTAGCAGTGCCCCGAACGAAAGCTTAGTGAGCAATAGATTTTAACATTCCGGAGATCACAATGTCTTTCTTTTACATATATATACATACATATACACATATACATACACTCACTCACACATTTATGCATATATGTGTGTCACACGCACAATTGAAACCTCTTCTCTCTATAGATAGATAGAAAGACAGATGATAGATGATAGAGATAGCGATAGATATACGCATAGCATATAGTAAGCCACAAACACATAGCAATCCATATATATTGTTGGTTCGATTCCCAACAAGGGTATGGCTAGCTGATGAGAGCTAAATAGCTTGAAATAGATCTATACTAGTCTCCCTTTATTTATTTATCAGCATAAATATAACATATATATATATATATATATATATATATATATATATATATATATATATATATATATATATATATATATATATATATACACACACACATACATACACACATACATACATACATACATATACATACATACACACACACACACAGACACACTCATATACATGCCTGTTTATATATAGGTGTCTACACACACACAAACACACACACACACCTCCCTCTGTATGTATGTATGTATGTATCAGAAGCATTGTGGGCGCGCACGAGCTAAGTAGCAGTTAAAAAACATGGAGACCCATCCTTCTCTTCCCATCATCATCTTGCTTTAATGCTCCTGCTTTCGTTCAGTGCTGCCATTATATGAGAGAGGAGTGGGGAGCGGGAGAGAGAGAGAGAGAGAAGTGTATTTTTAAGCATTAGAAATGGAGCTTCTCACGGCCATTAGGAGTTCTGCTTTCAGAATGAGAACAGAGTGCCAAATTTGGAATTGTGACCTCCAGGGAGACTGCATCCCTGATGGTTATTATTTCCCAAGTGTTCAGTATTTGGTTTCTGTACCTCCTAAACACCCACTAAGTGTCTTGAAATAGTAATATTTAGCCTAATATGGCAAAAGGATTCCTTGGTATGGCTATCTCGAAATTCCTCTGATGTATTTCAGTGTGGCAGGATTCAGTGTCAGGCAGCATTTGCAGAGTTGGCAGGAACGCAGTGAATTATTCATCGTGGTTTATGTTGGTATCAGGTAGGTAGGTAGGTAGCCTGAGCTCACATAAAGCTTATTGTCTTTATATGCTTGGTGAGAAGGCTCTCCTTCAGCCGACGTAGCCTGCAGTGGTAGGTTTATTTTTTTCCTGTTTAAATCCCAGCAAAACTCCATGGCAGAATCCCGTCCCCCCGATATCTCAAGCCAGCCAAACCAAAGGGGTTGAGAAAGAGCCATCCTGTGTACAGTAATACCTTCCATATATTCTAATGCTTTTGGCGGTTTGTTTGTCTTTTGTCTTAGTCACGCCTCTGTTTTTAACAAACCCTGTTTGTTGTGGTAAAACTGGATTTTTCCTTCTGGCCGTGAAGAAACCTCTTTTCTTCTTTGGGTTTAACTGTACAGAAAGAAACAACCCACTGGGAAATGACAAGAAATGGGTAACTTTGGTTCAGTTGACCAGAGGACACCGCCACCAAGTTTTGAGTGGGAGCTAGTTTTGGTCTCGTAAGGCTAGAAAGAGTTCAAGTCCTGTATTAGCTGGGAAAGCCAGCTGGGTGACTTTGTGCCAGTCCTTATCTTTCAGCCCAACCCATCTAACCAGGGTGATTATTGTAGGAGGAAGATGCGTTGGATATGTTCGCTGTCATGAGTTATTTATTAAACCAGTAAAGGCAATTATGGAACATTTTCTTGCCCTAAATTGATAGATGAATTATTTTTAAGCTAGCCTTAGCAATAGCAATAGCAGTTAGACTTATATACCGCTTCATAGGGCTTCCAGCCCTCTCTAAGCAGTTTTACAGAGTCAGCATATTGCCCCCAACAACAATCCGGGTCCTCATTTTACCCACCTCGGAAGGATGGAAGGCTGAGTCAACCCTGAGCCGGTGAGATTTGAACAGCCGAACTGCAGAACTGCAGTCAGCTGAAGTAGCCTGCAGTGCTGCACTCTAACCACTCCGCCACCTCGGCTCTTGATGAGCGTGCATTGTGTTGATTTCATATGAGATCCTTCTTAATGTTTTTTCCCCCTCTAGCTCCATGATAGCGCCGTGCCACAGGTGGCAGGCAGAGCCTTCTCTGCGGGCACACCAGCCCAGCTCCTCCCCGCGTGCGTGCACTCCTCCCAGGGTGGAGCTGGTCTCCGGATCTCTGCCTTGCATCCGTGGGGAGCAGGGCGCATACAGGGGACGTGTGTGCACAAGTGCAGGGGGGTGGGGTGGGGTGCATACACTGAGGGGGGGCAATTGCATTGCTTTTCAGGGATTCACATGTGTTGCACCCTGCATTTTCGGGGTGCACTTTGGGCACTCGGAATCAAAAAGGTTCGCCATCCCTGCCCTAATTAGATTGAAATACTTGATTAGGACCAAATAGATTATTAAAGGAACAATAAAGAATTGGATCCGTTTGCAAACACCAGCCCTACATCTTCATTGGCTAAACTGCTTGCCACCCATAAAATTATGTTGGGGTGAAGACTACAGTCAAAAAGGTTTCGATTATTCTATACATAAATAGAGTCATGGCTTTAAATTGATTTCCGCAAATACCTCGATGATACGCACATGTCATTGGTCCAGTTTCCCCCCTCTAAAAAAAGTCTTCTGTTTGTTTTTAATGTCCCAGCACGATCGGATTATGAGCCCCTTGAGGGAACGGAGCTGATTGAATGGAAGATCCCTGCCGTCCATTGCTGGGGGGCGTTTGAGTGGGAGAGTGGGGGGGCTTTTGGTTCCTGAACGCCGCCGGGCACCCTAACCGGAAGAAGATGTTTGCCAAACTGAAGAAGAAGATTGCTGATGAGGCTGGGACTGCCCCGTGGCCCGGAGGCCTCGCCAGGATTCCCCGATCGATCAGCAAAGAATCCGTCACGTCAGCAGGAGCGGAGTCGGGCGACGATTTTGTAAGTGTCCGAGATGGCGTTCAAACACGCCTTTTCAGAGGCCAAAAGTCACTTATTTAAACAAAAAGAACCCGTGTCTTGTTGGAAAACAGCTCATATTACTTAGCGTGACTAATGCGTGCTAAACTTGACAAAGGAGTCAACCAGTCTGTTGGGGAAGTTTATAAAAACATAAAATGAGTTGGTTTCCTTTTTATTTACTCTTAGAGGTAGATTAGTCCAGGATTTGGTTTCCTTGTCCTTTTGAATCTATTATAAGGAGGCGTTGAGTTCTATTTCCACCATATCCATGAAAGCTGGCTGGGTGACTGGTCCAATCACCAGGAGACAGTGAGTTCTAGTCCTACCTTAGGCATGAAAGCCGGCTGAGTGACTTTGGGCCAGTCACCAGGAGACAGTGAGTTCTAGTCCTACCTTAGGCATGAAAGCCGGCTGGGTGACTTTGGGCCAGTCACCAGGAGACAGTGAGTTCTAGTCCTACCTTAGGCATGAAAGCCGGCTGGGTGACTTTGGGCCAGTCACCAGGAGACTGTGAGTTCTAGTCCCATCTAAGGCATGAAAGCTGGCTGGGTGACTTTGGGCCAGTCACCAGGAGACAGTGAGTTCTAGTCCTACCTTAGGCATGAAAGCCAGCTGGGTGACTTTGGGCCAGTCACCAGGAGACAGTGAGTTCTAGGTTAGGTTAGGTTAGGTTAAGTTTATTTATAGGCCGCCCTTTTCCCTGAGGGGACCCAGGGCGGCTTACAACTTATATAGGAAGGGGAAACATACAAAGACATATAGGACAATACATAATTAAAAGAGTAAAGCAACATTCATTCAGCATTCGAGCGGGGATGGAATATAATCTTTAACCCCAGGCCTGACGGGATAGCCAGGTCTTGAGGGCTGTGCGGAAGGTCTGGAGGGTGGTGAGGGTACGAATCTCCACGGGGAGATCGTTCCAAAGGGTCGGAGCTGCTACTGAAAAGGCTCTCCTCCGCGTAGTTGCCAGTCGACACTGACTGGCAGATGGAACTCGGAGGAGGCCCAATCTATGCGATCTAATGGGTCGTGAGGAGGTAATTGGCAGGAGGCGGTCTCTCTAGTCCCATCTAAGGCATGAAAGCCGGCTGGGTGACTTTGGGCCAGTCACCAGGAGACAGTGAGTTCTAGTCCCATCTAAGGCATGAAAGCCAGCTGGGTGACTTTGGGCCAGTCACCAGGAGACAGTGAGCTCTAGTCCCATCTAAGGCGCGGAAGTCAGCTGGCTGATTCACTCTCAACCCAACCCACCTCACAGAGTTGTGGGGAGAAAAAGGAGGAGGAGGAAGGGAGAATATTATTGCCCAATGCCAGATGCAAGAAGGTGGGGGAAATCATTTAAAATCGTTTTATGTTCTTGATAAAAAATAGTAAAGTTGGGATAGAAAGAAATAAAGGAAAGGGGGTGGGGGATAGGATTCAAACTTTTTGTCACATCGTCCTGGGTTGGCCCATTCCAGAAATTAATCCGAATGTCTCTTCCTACCAAGCCATCTGACGGAAGCAGCTCCAGGGAAGACCTCTCCTCTCAGCTGTTCCGAAGAAATGAACAAATACGGAAGCTAGAAGTCAAGCTATCCGGTATGTTTCTTGTCGTGAATAGAATAGAATAGAATAGAATTCTTTATTGCCCAAGACTGTTTGGACACACAAGGAATTGGTCCTTGGTGCAGATGGTCTCCGCATACATAAAAAGACAAGATACATTCGTCACGAATCATAAGGTACAACACTTAATGATCGTCAGAGGGTACAAATAAACAATCAAATCATACTAGAAAACAATCAATATAAATCGTAAGGACACAGGCAGCAAAGTCGCAATCATAAGTGAGAGGAATTGGATGATAGGAACGATGAGAAGATTAATAGTAATAGTAATGCAGACTTAGTAAATAGTTTGACAGTCGTGAGGGAATTATTTGTTTAGCAGAGTGATGGCGTTCGGGAAAAATATTGTCCTTGTGTCTCGTTGTCTTGGTGTGCAGTGCCCTATAATGTCCTTTTGAGGGTAGGAGTTGAAACAATTTATGTCCAGGATGCGAGGGGTTTGTAGATATTTTCACAGCCTTCCTTTTGACTCCTGCAGTGTGCAGGTCCTCCATGGAAGGCAGGTTGGCAGCCATTGTTTTTTCTGCAGTTCTGATTCTCCTCTGAAGTCCGTATCTGTCTTGTTGGGTTGCAGAACCAAACCAGTTACAGAGGTGCAGATGACAGACTCAATATTAGCTTAAAGGAAAATAAATAAAGATGCTTTCCTCCATCCCCATTTCAAACAAATGACAGTCAGGAATTGTAACTTTCTCTGATTTTAAAGCTCCAATGCTCTTGATATATGGATGTGCGCATGCACACCTCCCCAACAAGTATTTTATTCTGCGTTCCCCTCCTACAGGTGGATGTTCTTCCCATCTGCAGCCTATATCGAGGGCTATTGAAGCAGCTTTGAGCTTTGGAAGGAAACCCCAAAGAGTTTCCTCCCAAAACTTCGATAGCCCTCCTACCTCCACTTTTCTCCCTGAGTCCTTCCATGAGGGGGACTCAGTTCTACTCCAGCCGCCCCATTTACTATTCTATTTGAGCTCTCTTTCAAAATCCATCCCTTTCTTTTTTTAAAAAAAAATAGTTTTTATTAAACATTTTTACCTTTAAAAACAGAAAGAAAAACACACAACAACAAAAAAAAGAAAAAAATGACAGGCATAACAATATAAAGTAATTATTCAGCCTTCTGTATCAGCATGTTTAGCTTTTGTGGTTCTCCATTCTCCATTTCCTTCCTATCGATTTTACCTTCTGTAACACAGGTGGGTTCCTACCAGTTCGCACCTATTCGGTAGAACCGGCTCATCAAATCTACCAAACTGGTTAGAAGTGGTTCCACCAGTGGACCTGGAAAGCAGGCCACACCTACAGAACAGGTTCCAAAATTTTTTGAAACCCACCACTGGCAAGGATCTTGTAACTTGACAGCTTTAAGACTTGCATGCTTCAATGCCAGAGTTTCTGAATAGCTACTTGGACCGACCTAAGTACTAATTCATAATTTCATATCCGGTCACATGGGCGGCAAGCCACTCCCATCCGGTCACATGGGTGGCAAGCCACTCCCACAAAGGAGGCCACACCCACAGAGTAGGTTCCAACAATTTTTGAAACCCACCACTGTTCTGTAATAATGTAATAACAGTAGTGCTAACTCTTGTAATAATATTAATTGTTCATATCGCCATTATATTTACATTGCAGTCAATATTTTAAGTTTGGTAGTAATTAGTGACTTTGGTTAATTTTTATTCAATACTAGTTTAGAAAAAAAAAGCACAAAGACTTCTATTTCCTATTTTGGTTTCTGTTTTCTAGTCACTTATAAATTCTATTCCATATTTTATAGAAATCCGATTCTTCTCTTTCTTTTAATTCCATGGTCATTTTGTCCATCTCTGCACATTCAAGTACTTTTCTAATTATTTGTTTCATCTGCGGGTGTATTGATTTCCCCCCCCCCCCCCCTTTATCAACGTAGCTGGCTGCTTTCCTGTTGCACGATAAAGTGGCGGGTAATTTCTGGAAGATTCCCCCCCCTCCCCTCCCCAGTGAAGTATCTAAGGGCTATTTGCGATTTACTCCAATGGACTAGAAGCTATTTGGTGGGGAAGGGGCTTTCAAAAGCACCTGCCCCTTTCCCTTGCATCGTGGGTAAAAATTATTCCTTTTATTGGCAACATTGATTTTAATGCTGTTCTGTCTTGTCTGCCTTCGTGTGTCAAGTGCAGTAATGATGGCAAAGCCCTTGTTATCGGCCTGGAGGAGGCTATGATTCCAAGACGTATAAAATCATTCTTCCTTCTCCATTCGGATTTTAAAATATCTAATTCCCTTCTCCCCCCCTCCCACTCTCCTTTGTCTGTCTGTAACTGGTTGGTACCACTCCATCCTTCCACTAAGATTATGCTGAACAAGTCCGAAACCTGCAGAAGATCAAGGAGAAGCTTGAAAATGCCTTAGAAACACATCAAGATTGTATGTATACCTTTTATCTCCCATTTGATAAAGCATTTTAGAAACCTCAGAAGGACAATTTTAGAATAATAATATAGCATGGGACAGCGTCATTCTGGGATCCCAGGATTTGACGGGGGGAAAATTAACAAGCTGGGATGAATCTATTCTGAGTGTTTCTGTTGTTTTATATCATTTAAATGTTTAAGGGCACACGGGAGCCCAGCGGAGATTTCAACAAAAGTGTTGTGGCCCGCCAGCAGAGCTGGCAGCAGATTCGGACAGTGAGGAGGTTGGGGAGGAACCTGGGCCAGTCCTGGAGTCTGGGGAAGGCTCAGATGAGGGCTCTGTGTTGGAGGCAAAGAGGGGGCCAGGGCCCTATGCTAGTTATCAGCTGCCTTCAGAGTCAGACATCAGTGAGGCAGAAGAACAGGTGAAGCCTGTTCCCAGTGTGCGCATGTGCAGAGCTGCCAGAGGAAGGGAACAGCTAAAGAACAGGGGTCGACTTGGGAAGAAGGCCACAGGTGGACGATGAACGGTCCCTCCCAGAGGAAATAAAAGAGGAGCGAAATGGGAGGGGAATTTGCAGGAGACCATGAGTTCGCTTCATTGGTTCGTGACTCTCCAAGACTCCTTGCCAAGTTCTGCAGGTATCAGCCTGGCAGCTCTCCAAGCCAGATAAGGTCTGTGACCATAAATCCTCCCTCGAAAGACTTTGCTGGATGTGAATGAGCAGAATCCACAGCAAATTAATAAAAGGGGTTTTTGTCGGGACCAGGAGTTTGCTTCAAGCTCTTGGGAACCTCTCGGTCAGAACAAAAAAAAAAGGGAGGGTTTGTGTCACACCATGCAGGCACAGTCTGGGGTTGGCATTGAAGCGTATTTCTCTGAAACAAAATCCAGCGTGCCAGAGAAACGTTGAATGGGAAGAGTCCAAACCTCCCTTTCCTAACGCTGAGCCAAGAAAAGCCCGCCAGCTAAACCCATTGGGGTTAGAATACAGAAACTTGGTGTAGCAACTGGTTTGCAATTGTGACGGTGATGATGCAGAAGTCAACTTCACCACCAATACTTGCCTCCTTGACCTTTGCAGGCCTGTAAAGCCAAGGAAAGCAGATCAGCACAATTGCATGTAGTGCCCGCTTCATTTTGACGCCCGAGCTAGCCTCCAATGATGTCGCTAAATGAGTCTGTGCGGGCATTGCATTTCTCAGCAGAATTGGAGAGAGAGAGAGACACAGACAGACAGACAGAGACAGAGAGACAGAGAGAGAGCAGATAGGTGGCCAAAAATGAGTTTGCTGCCAGTTAGAAAAGACAATATTGGACTAAAACAGGTAGATCTCCGCCTCCATTCAGGCGCAGGCCCGGTTTCACTACATTCGCACCTTCTGTTGTCGCCCACACAGCCTTTGTGAAGAAGCTCCAAGAGCAGAACGAAACACATCAGACCAACCTGGGCAAGATGGCAGAAGAGATGAGCTTGGCGCTAGAGAAGAAAGACCAGGTAGCTCGTCTGTGAAATGTCGCCCCAACTCTCTGCCTTGAAGGTGGTATAAAACCATTCAGGAGAGACATATTTTTTTTCCGGGATTCCGTCACCCGGGGAAAAATAATATAGAATAGAAATTAGGAACGGAATGGAATGATATCAGAATAGAATAGAATAGAAATTAGGAATAGAATGGAATGATCTCAGAATAGAATAGAATAATAGAATGAAGAGTAGAGTAGCATGGAATGGAATGAGAATAGAATAGAAATTAGGAATGGAATGGAATCAGAATAGAATAGAAAGAATAGAATAGAATAGAAAATAGAATAGGATAGAATAGAAATTAAGAATGGAATGGAATTAGAATAGAATAGAAATTTGGAATGGAATGGAATCAATAGAATAGAATAGAATAATAAAATGAAGACTAGAGTAGGATCGAATGGAATGAGAATACAATAGAAATTAGGAATAGAATTGAATGAAATCAGAATAGAATAGAATAGAATAGAATAATAGAATGAAAAGTAGAGTAGAATAGAATGGAAAGAATAGAATAGAAATTAGGAATGGAATGAGAATAGAATAGAATAATAGAATGAAGAGTAGAGTGAATAGAATGGAATGAGAATAGGAATTAGAATAGAATAATTTCATTGTCACTTTGAATGTCCACTAATTGGCATACGTTGAAATTACGTATGCAGCTCTCAAAGAGTCTCCCCTTCTAATGTAAATAACGGCTGCGCCTTTAAGGAAGTTGTCCTCTCTGTGATGTAACCCAAGCATCTCTCTCTTTCTCATGATGTCAGAGCAGCTGTTTGCGCATTGCGGTCCTCTCCTGTGGGCCTTACTGATCTCTACCCTATTCCTTGCTTTTCTTTTACTGAGTTCTTCCAGGCAAAAGCCCTCCTTCGGTGCCTCTTTGGTGCCAGTGCTCAGGGCAGCCATGCTGATGTTGAGTTGTCCTTTTCTCTTTTCCCAGGAGTGGCGAGAAAAGCTGTCACATCTGGAAAAGGTGAGGAGCTGCCTTGAAACCAAGGATGGACAAACGAAGTGGTTGGTTTGGGGAAATCTCCAGAATGAAAGCCTTGGGGGGGAAGGAGGGAGCCTCAGAGGATGGACATTTGGGTCTCTTAAGAGGGGCTGCCGAAAGAAAACAATGAACCACGGTGGCGCAGTGGTCAGAGGGCAGTACTGCAGGTTACTTCTGCTGGCTGCCTGCAATTTGGCAGTTTGAATCTCACCAGGCTCAAGGTTGAGTCAGCTTTCCATCCTTTCGAGGTGGGTCAAATGAGGACCCAGATTATTTGGGGGCAAGAGGCTGACTCCGTAAACCACTTAGAGAGGACTGTAAAAAGCAATGTGAAATGGTGTATAAGTGCTGTTGCTTTAGGGTGGATGGGGGTCAAAGTGCACTGCTCCCAAGTGACCCAAAAGGAAAGCTTTTGGGGGCTGTCCCCAAATCCTTGCAGATCCTTCAGGAATGCCGTTTCTTATAAGACTGGATTTCCAGATCCTAAACATCTGTAGGAGTTCCCCCTCCTTACCTATCTTTCGAAACCTGCTTTAAATTTTGCCCTGAAGTCGAGACTCCCCTTCCTTATCTTTATTTACTTTTTCTCCCCCTATCCTTATTGTGCTTTGGCTGCTAAACAGGAGAGGAAGTTTCTTTCGGCCCAGTTACAGGAAATGAGAGAACAGAGTTTGAATCTGTTCCAGAAGAGGGACGAGATTGACGAGCTGGAAGGCTTTCAACAACAGGAGCTTGCGAAAATCAAGCACATGGTGAGGACAATAGGAGTGACTGTGAGGGGGATCTTGGAGTCCTAGTGGACAACCATTTAAATAGGAGTCAGCCGTGGGCAGCAGCTGCCAAAAAAGCCAACACAGTTCTAGGCTGCATCAACAGAGGGAGAGAATCAAGATCAAGTGAAGGGTTAATACCACTTTATAAGGCACTTGGAATATGGCATCCATTTTGGTCGCCACAATGTAGAAAAGATGTGGAGACTCTAGAAAGAGGGCAGAGAAGAGCAACCAAGAGGATTAGGGGACTGTAGGCTAAAACATGTGAAGAACAGTTGCAGGAACTGGAGATGTCTAGTTTGATGAAAAGAAGGACTAGGGGAGACATGATGGCAGTGCTCCAATATCTCAGGGGCTGCCCCAAAGAAGAGGGGGTCAAACTATTCTCCAAGGCACCTGAAGACAAGACAAGAAGCAATGGGTGGAAACTAATCAAGGAGAGAAGCAACTTAGGAGAAATTTCCTGACAGTTAGAACCATTAATCAGTGGGACAGAATTTGCCTCCAGAAGTTGTGAATGCCCCAACACTGGCAGTCTTTAAGAAGATGTTGGATAGCCATTTGTCTGAAATGGTATAGGGCTTCCTGCCTAGGCCTGGGGTTGGACTAGAAGACCTCCAAGGTCCCTTCCAACTGTTATTCTATTCTCTTCCATTCCATTCCATTTCTTCAGGTTGGGGCACCTTCGGCTGGATTTCCCTTTTCTTCCAGGCTCTGGCTTCTGGCCCCAAATGCACCAAGCTCATTCTTAATATTATTATTTTTCCTACCTTGATTTGTGCCTTCCTTTCTCATCCTCCCCCCCACCCCTCCCGGGTGGGCAAACCTTTTCATTCCATCCTGTTTTGCACGCAAGTCCTCATGAAGGCTCCATTTGTGGACTTTTTTTTCCGCATCTCAATTTTGAAAAAGAGTTCCATCTAAACATTTACCTACACCGTTATAATAATCAGCATTCACTTAAAAATAATAAGACCTACCCCGAAAATAAGACATACCGTGTTTCCCCGAAAATAAGAGGGTTTTATTTTCTTTTGACACCCCCCTCCCCCGAAATAAGCGCTTGGCCTTATTTTCGGGGAGGGCTTATTATTTTTGAGGTGCAGGAGGCGGCGAGTGTGGTCACCTCCTGGCTGCTGCTGTATTGTAATATTTTGGTGGAAGGGCTTACATTAACGCATGCACTCAATAGCCCGATTGGTCTTATTATCCAAGGAGGTCTTATTTGGGGGGAAACAGGGTATCATGCTTTTTGAGCACGTGTGCTAAAATAAGACCTCCTCTGAAAATAAGGCCTGACACTATTTTTCTGTTTTTTGTTTTTTTATATATATTGGTGTTTGTATTGGATTGGGAAAGAATTTGGAACACAAATTATAAACTAACACGATCAACAGCACTTAAAGAAAATATATACAAAATGTTTTATCATTGGCATTTATCACCAACAAGATTGGCTAAAATGTACCCAAACATGAAGCCAACCTGCTGGAAAAAAGTACAAGGGACCTATTATCACATATGGTGGACCTGCCTGGAAACACAAAAATATTGGACAAAAATTTGGAAATGGGTGCAAGAAATTACAGGAGAACAGATAAAACACAAACCCGAAATCTTTCTGCTGGGAATAATCAAAGGGAAATATACAAAGAAAATTAAGTACATATTAGCACATCTGCTAACTACAGCTAGAATAGCATTTGCCCAATGCTGGAAACAAAATAGTACCCCGTCGGATGAATTAGTGATAAAAAAAACTTTGGATTGTGCAGAGATGGACAAAGTAACACTGAAATTAAAAGATAAAAGAAGAGTCAGAATATTATGAAATTTGGAACAATTGGTACAAATGGCTGCAAAACAGGAATAAAATTAATTAAGCCCAAAAACAATATGTATAAATATATATAGAACTGTGTATAAAGGTGTGTAAATATAGAAGCGAAATATTATATACATGTACAGGTATGATGACATAACAATGTTGATGTAATGACTGTAAGGTGTTGTAGAAGGGAAAAAATAATAGAAAAAATCTGCTAAAATAAGACCTCCCCTGAAAATAAGGCCTGACACTTTCTTTTTAATGTATTTTTTTGTTGTTTTATATATTGGTGTTTGTATTTTAATAAACTATTATTTTTTTTAAAAATAAGTTTTTTTTTGTTAAATATCCAGCTTCTGAAAAAGGAGGAATCCTTGGCCCAGATGGAGGGAGAGCTGAGATCTTCCACCCAGGAGTTGCTACAAACACGGGACGAATTGCAAGCGTCTCAGGATTTGTCTTCGCGCCTGGCCAGAGAGGTTCAGGAGCTGCAGCAGCAGCAGGGAGATCTTACAACGGAAAGGTAGGAGAAGATGTTATCTACCTGAGACAGTCGGGAGGGTGTGTGTGTGTGTGTCCTGAGTCATACCTGCCAACTAAGGTATGACTTTTAGCTTCTTGGAGAAGGAAGCAGGGAGGGAATTGGCTTGGCCCCGTGCCTGTGGCTCTCTTTCAGTATCAGCCTTTTGAGTCTTTTGGGTGAGGCTTCCTAAGCAATCAACAGCCCAACCTGATGTGAGCATCCTATTTTTGGAGTCCTCCTTCAATGAGGAATTGACCAACAAGCCTGTGGGAGAGCTGAACCCAGCAGTACCAAGAGGGACTGTGGGCTGGTTTTAACTTGAGTCTCAGTTCCTTGTAACTTGGGTCTGTGACTCAGTGTGTCAGTGTTCCAAATAACATCCAAAATTAAAACAGAGTCCAAGGCAAAGTATTGCTCTAAGTTCCAATTTATTAAGAGAGACATGTTGGCACATCTGTGGAAACCCGAATCTGAAAGCTTCCTGAGTTTTCTCCACCCAGTTGAAAGTTCATGATCTTGCCCCCACACCCACAAGTCCATCCCATGATCCAATCTTCCACTGCAACGCTGGCAGCTTCCACCCATCCAGTTCCTGTCAAGTGCAGAGGTGCAGAGACAAAGGATGACCTTAGCTTTCTAGAAAGGGATTTTCATTTTGACAGCAACACATTCTACTCCTTACTATTCCCCTACCCAATCACAGCGCAATAAAATTGAAAGAGAGTGTGGCAGGCCAAAGATCCAGAAAGGAATATGTGCAGGCCTGACACAAGAGGCTAAGATGCTGAGCTTGTTGATCAGAAGCCGAGAGGAACATACGTGCCGAAATTTCAAGTTTGTAAGCTTTACAGTTCTGGAGATTTCATAATGAGTTAGTTCATTTAGGAGATATTCGATGACACGACCTTCCCTGAAGTGGACTGAGTCGAAAAGCTGGGTAAGGCTAGCACAAGGGGCGTGTCTTAACTCTCTTTAATCAGACTCAGTCCAATCAGAAGGTGGACAATGCCCACCCATGTATGGATGCTATCTCCACCCTGTTAGAAGAGGTAAGTACCAACGCCCTTTTCAATGACTGACCCAGATTGGATCCTGTTTGATTCTCTCTCTGATGCTGAATATGGAAGATTTTTCTTCTGGCTAGGAACAGGGAGACACCCCCCCACCCCCAGGCTTTGAGCTTTTGACCGAGAAGAGCTGAAATCAAGCTTCTCCTGTGCGCTGCTTGGGGAATCCAAGCATGGGTTAACTTTGTCCATTAGCCTAGAGACTGAGTTATGCAAATTGCTGGCCACGCCTCCTCTGACTGGACTGGTTCAGTTTTTTAACTCAGTCCTGCCTAGAGGGATGCAAAATAATTCTCTCTAGGTTACTAGACGAATTCATCATTATTATTTTCACAAATTCATCATTATTATTTTCACAAATTCATCATTATTATTTTCACAAATTCATCATTATTATTTTCACAAATTCATCATTATTATTTTCACAAATTCATCATGTGGCTCAAAAGTTTTATCTTCCCATCTCCCATGTAGGGACGAGCTGAGAGATGCCAGGGAGAGCGCAGAAAGCAAGATCACCAGCTTGGAAGAACGCAACCAAGAGCTGCAGTCCTATGCCCAACGCCTGTCAGAAGATCTGCAGAAGGTCAGTTGCGTGACGTTGGGGGTCCTGCTTCTTCACTCTTTCCATTGAGGCTGGCACTCTGATGGGCATAAAGTGGCGGGGGGGGGGGGAAGCATCAAAGATGGCATGCACAACCCTGCTTGAGGATATTCTTCTGTAATAAAATTCACTTCAGGGTTCCATATAACGCACCCATAGCAAACAGAACTCCGAGGCAGGTAGATTCCTCAAAGAAGAGTTTTATTGGATAGATCACATTGTCACGAGGCTGGTGAAGACCGACTCTAAAGGTTCCTGTGGCTTTCACCTAATTAAAAGTTTTCCCCCTTTCCCCAAACAATCAGTCACATGGTCCAATCAGGGTGCTGTCTGGTTGCTTGGTAACTTCGCTCCTCCTACCTTCAGCCCCCTGTGAGAATGTCCTTGGTTCCCAGAGCAAACTTTTGCTTTGGCTACAAAAACCTCAATTACCATATTTTTCGGGCCATAAGATGCACCACGATTTTGAAGAGGTAAATTCGGGGAAAAAAAGTTTTTGCACTCTGCAGGCCCATTTTCTGACTTCCGGTACTTCCGGTAGGCCTATTTTTTGCCCTCCCCGGCCTGCAGAGGCTTTCCTCCAGCCTCTGAGTGGGCGAAAATGGCCTCTCAATTCAATTCAATTCAATTTATTAAATTTATATGCCGCCCTTTTCCCCCGAAGGGGACTCTCCTGGGCTCTGGAGGCTCTCCCTGAAGCCTCCTGCCACCGTGCCCACTCCATGCGTATGTGAATGCGCCTCCCACATGTGCGGCAGAAACCCGAAAATCAGCTGGCTGGTGGGAGGTGCACACACATGCGCGGTGGAGCTGAGCTGAACAACGGCCGGCATGCCTGCAGAAAGGGCTTTGTGTGCCACCTGTGGCAGGTGTGCCATAGCTTTGCCGTCACGGCCCGAAAAGCATCCCAGGAACAGTTGACCTCAGATGTCCCGGAGTAGATCTTTTTTCTTAGAATGCAGGAATGCAATAGCAGAGTTGGAAGGGACCTTGGAGGTCTTCTAGTCCAACCCCCTGCCTAGGCAGGAAACCTTATACCTTATTTCAGACAGATGGCTATCCAACATCATCTTAAAGGCTTCCAGTGTTGGGGCATTCAGAACTTCTGGAGGCAACTGATTAATTGTTCTCACTGTCAGGAAATTTCTCCTCAGTTCTAAGTTGCATCTCTCCTGGATTAGTTTCCACCCATTGCTTCTTGTCCTGCCCTCAGGTGCTTTGGAGAATAACTTGACTCCTTCTTCTTTGTGGCAACCCCTGAGATATTGGAAGACTGCTATCATGTCTCCCCTGGTCTTTCTCTTCAGTAGACTGTACTAAATTAGACTTCAACAGAGCTGGAAAGGACCTTGGAGGTCTTCTAGTCCAGCCCCCTGCTCAAGCAGGAGAACCTATACCATTTCAGATAAGTGACTCTCTAGTCTCTTCTTAAAAACCTTCAGTGATGGAATGCCTATGATTTCTGGAGGCAACTTGTTCCCCTGATGAATTGTTCTAACTCTCAGGAAATCCCTCCTTAGTTCTAAGTTGCTTCTCTCCTTGATTAGTTTCCACCCGTTGCTTCTTGGACTACACTCAGGTGCCTTGGAGAACAGCTTGACCCCCTCTTCTTTGGGGCAGCCCCTGAGATATTGGAACACTGCTATCATGTCTCCCCTTGTCCTTCTCTTCATTAAACCAAACATACTCTTGAATCCCCTAGGCTCAGCTGGCTGCCTCTAGCGGGGAGAAGAACCTGGAGGTGTTGCAGGGAGAACACCGGTCCCTGAAGCTGGAATTTGAAGAGCAAAGGCAAAAGGTTAGAGATCTCCAGACAACTGGACTCAAACGTTGAAAGCGAGTGGGGTTTTTGGAAGAAGGATTTCTCTTTCTTTACGTCCTTCTGCTTAGCTTTGGACTCCAAGGAGCAGCCGGGCCGCAAATCGAACAAACCAGCAGGCCTCGTCTTACAGCCACGAATTGAGCCCCAAATTCCTGTCGCTAGGACGAGCGTCATCGTCAAGGGAGCTTTGCCCCGCGTTGCGACCTTTCTGGCCCCAGTCGTTAAGTAAACCCCTGCGGTTCTTAAGTCAGTCACACAGTCGTTAAGCGAATCTGGCTTTCCCGTGGACTTTGGCTTGTTGCAAAAGGTGGATCGCGTGATCCCGGGTAACACTGCGACCCGTCATAAATACGAATCGGTTGGCCATGTGCCTGAATTTTGAGCAGGTGACCTGGGGAATGTTGCAGCCGTCTTAAGTGCGAACACTGGTTCCAAGTCACGTTTTTTTCAGTGCTGTTGTAACTTTGAACGGGTCACTAAACAGCGGTTGTAAGTCAAGGACCAGCTGTTTTTATACACAAAACAAATGTCGGGTGGAAAAAACTCAAATTTTGGGTGGGTGGATCTCGTTCTCTGAGGCACTTTGCACATGCCTTGATTCTCTTCCTTTCGCACTTGAGATGATGCCATGGGCATCCCATGGAGTCATTCATGGTGGAATGCAAGAAAGTGTTGTGGCAGAGTCGGACAGTGAGGAGGTTGGGGAGGAAGATGGGGCAGTCCTGGAGTCTGGGGAAGGCTCTGATGAGGGCTCTGTGTCGGAGGCAGAGAGGGGGACACGGCCATCTGACAGTTATCAGCTGCCTTCGGAGTCGGACATCAGCTGACGTTGTGCAGTGGTTAAATGCAGCACTGCAGGCTACTTCAGCTGACTGCAGTTCTGCAGTTCGGCTGTTCAAATCTCACCGGCTCAGGGTTGACTCAGCCTTCCATCCTTCCCAGGTGGGTAAACTGAGGACCCGGATTGTTGTTGGGGGCAATATGCTGACTCTAAACCGCTTAGAGAGGGCTGAAAGCCCTATGAAGCGGTATATAAGTCTAACTGCTATTGCTATCAGTGAGGAAGAAGAACAGCTGGAGCCTGTTCCCAGTGTGCCCATGCGCAGAGTGGCCAGAAGAAAAGAACAGCTCAGAAATCAGGGTAGACTTGGAAGTAAAACCACAGGTGGATGGTGAATGGCCCCTCCCAGAGGAAATAAAAGAGGAGCAAAAGGGGAGTGGGCTTTTGCAGGAAACAATTCAGGAGTGTGAAGATCTGTCCGTGAATCTCAGAGACTCTATGCCCAGAGTCTTCCCTTGCACAGCACCTCATTGGGAAAATATTTACCTGGCAGCTTTCCAAGCTAGATAAGGTCTGTGATCATAAATACTCCTTTGAAAGACTGTTTGCCAGGCCTTTGCCTGAATGTGCATGAGAGGAATTCACATTCGTTTAATAAAAGGGGTTTTGTCGGGACCAGGACTCTGCTTTTGGGGGAAGCCTCCGTCACAACAGAAAGACAGAAGGCTGGAGAAGCTGGAACTGCTCTGCTTTGCAGAAGGAAGAAGACCCTTCCAAATGTCTTCCAGGCTGGAGAATGGAGACCTCCCCCCCTCCTTATCAGGCAGGTTCGCCCGTCAGCCTCTCTAGCGGACGGGCTGCCAAGCATCTCTTCTCTGTTGCCCACAGATGGCTCTCCAAGTGGAGGAGAAGACCCAGCTGGTGGACCAACTGCAGGAAAAGGTAGCCCACTTGGAGAAGCGATTGGAAGGCAGCCTCTCCGGAGATGAACATTTTCAGGAGCTCTTCAGGGAGGTGAGTAGAGGGAGATTGGGACAGCGGGAAGAGATGAGCCACCGACGGAGAGAGAGCCTTATAGGTCTTCACCGTCCAAACTCCACCTTGAGGCAGACACCTCAAGTGGACACGGTTGAATAGTCCCACACAAATTTGACACGTTGGCTAATAATTACGTTTTCCTCTTGGAAATCTGTTCTGGAGTCTCCAGCAGCTTTTGAAATACAGAAGGCAGGGATGTCTTTGGTTTTTTTTTTTAGGACTGAGTAGGAAGTCTATTTGCTGGAGTTTTCACGGGTCTCGGAAATGGACAAACTAAGTTTGAATTGTTCTATACTCATCCCCTCTGGGCAAATTTCATTCGGTTAGCCCGGTCCCCTTCGGCACATTTGCTTTCCAGAGGTTGGGAATCTCTTTGGCATTTCTGCAAATTATATAGCAGCTGAAATCCAGTGCCTGGGATAGGGTGAATTTGCTGGTCTTCTGGTTATAATTTGGACAGGGTTAACAAGACAGCATGGGAAAAGGCATATAAAGGGCTTCTGAATTAATTTGCACAATCTATTTTGTTATGGGTGTACTTTAGTGTTGTTAATTGGTTTATGTTGTTGGTTGGCTCACCATCAGTTTCTGAGGGGTAATCTCTCCTCTCTTCTCCTCTGCTCTCCCTCTTTCCCTTTCTTCTCCTCTCCTTCCCTTGCTCCTTTTTCTCTCCTCTCTTCTCTTCTGCTCTCCCCTCTCCTCCCCTCCCCTCCCCTCTCCCCCTTTCCCTTCTCACCCCCTTTCTCTTCCCCTTTCTCTCTCCTCTCCTCCTTTCCCTCTCTTCTCCCCCCTTTCCCTTGCTCTCTTCTCCTCTCCTCCACTTGCTCCTTTTTTCTCTCTCCTCTCCCCCTTTTCCTTTCTCTCTCTACTCTTCTTCTCCCCTATCCCTTTTCTCTCTCTTCTCCTCTCCTCCCCTTGCTCCTTTTTCTCTCCTCTCTTCTCCTCTGCTCTCCACTCTCCTCCCCTCTTCCGCTTTTCCTTCTCTCCTCCTTTCTCTCTCCTCTCCCCCTTTCCCTTCTCTCCCCTTTTGTCTCTCCTCTTCCCCTTTCCCTTCTCTCCCCTTTTCTCTCTCCTCTCCCCATTCCCTCTTCGCTCCCCCTTTCCTTCTCTCTTCTCCTCTCCTCCCCTTGCTCCTTTTTTCTCTCCTCCTCTCCCTCTTTCTCTCTTCTCTCCTCTTTTCCCTTTCTTTTTCTCCTCCCCTTGCTCCTTTTTTTCTTTCTCCTCTCCCCCTTTCCCTTTCTCTCTCTTCTCCTCCCCTCCCCTTGCTCCTTTTTATCTCCTCTCTTCTCCTCTGCTCTCCTCTCCTTTCCCTTCTCTCCCACTTTCTCTCTCTTCCCCTTTCTCTCTCCTCTCCCCTTTCCCTCTTCTCTCCCTCTTTCCCTTTCTCTCTTCTCCTCTCCTCCCCTTGCTCCTTTTTTCTCTCTCCTTTCCTTTCCCCCTTTTCCTTTCTCTCTCCTCTTCTCCTCTTTCCCTTTTCTCTCTCTTCTCCTATCCTCTCCCCCTTTCCCTTTCTCTCTCTTCTCCTCTCTTCCCCTTGCTCTTTTTCCCCCTCCTCTCCCCCTTTCCCTTTCTTTCTCCTCTTTTCCCTTTCTTTCTCTCCTCCCCTTGCTCCTTTTTTTCTTTCTCCTCTCCCCCTTTCCCTTTCTCTCTCTTCTCCTCTCCTCCCCTTGCTTTTTTCTCTCTCTCTCCTCTCCTTCCCTTTCCCCTTCTAGAAAAGTGCTTTAGAGCAAAGCCTAGGAGACACTCGACAAGAGCTCCTGACGGCCCAAACCGCTCACAAGGAGAGCCTAAATCTCCTGGAATCTCAGGTAAGACCACGCAAAATCAAACTGGCCAGTCTGAGAGTCTCATTGGGCCGAAAAGGAACAGATTCCATTCATTGCTTATATTTCTGGGGGGAATTTTTGGCTTGATAAAAGGCAAAAGATTAATCTTATAGAAGAAGCCTTGAGTGCCCCTGGTTTGCTCTGGAGATATTTGGAGTAGCGAGATTCACTGAGCATGTACAGAGTTCCCTTTTGCTTGGACTTCAGTTTTAGATTCTTGGAGGCCAGTATAGATCAGTCCTCATTTTATCACCTGATTGCAATGTATGATTTTTTTTTCTTTCTTTTTTTTCTTGAAACTGGTGTTTACTTCCAATTTCTGGCCCCCCAAAAATGCCCTTTGCGGATAAATGATGTTCTTCACAACTTCTGTAAAAAAAAAGGCCTTAAAATTAGGCATGGTCCATCAGCTTAATAACCAGCATGACTTACAACCATAATTCTGGACTCAGTGACGGTCAAAGGTCAAGGGGCTTTTGAGGGATGGAGACTGGGGCTCTGATATGGGACCTTCTACTTGCTTGCATTGTCCCTATTTACCTGAAGCAGAGCTGGTAGCAGATACGGACAGTGAGGAGGTTGGGGAGGAAGATGGGCCAGTCCTGGAGTCTGGGGAAGGCTCTGAGGAGGGATCTGTGTCAGAGGCAGAGAGGGGGCCAGGGCCGTCTGACAGTTATCAGCTGCCTTCGGAGTCAGACATCAGTGAGGCAGACAAACAGCTGGAGCCTGTTCCCAGTGTGCGCATGCGCAGAGTGGCCAGATGAAGGGAAGAGCTAAAGAACAGGGGTCCACTTGGAGTAAGGTGGATGATGAATGGCCACTCCTGGAGGAAACAAAAGAGGAGCGAAAGGGGAGTGGAGTTTGCAGGAGGCCATTAGTTCCCTTCATTGGTTCGTGACTCTCTGAGACTCCTTGCCAAGTTCTGCATATATCCGCCTGGCAGCTCTCCAAGCCAGATAAGGTCTGTGACCGTAAATCCTCCCTGGAAAGACTTTGCTGGATGCAAATGAGCAGAATTCGCTGTCAGTTAATAAAAGGGGTTTTTGCCGGGACCAGGAGTTGGCTTCATGCTCTTGGGAAGCCTCGGTCAGAACACTTCCTGCCCTCTTCCTTGAGGGAAGGCTCAACTACAGGGATCTGTGTGTCGCTCTCCAGATCAGCCAGCTGAACTGCAGGTTGGCCATGGAGGAAGCGGTTCGGAGAGAGAACGAGGAATCCCTCCGCAGTCTCCAGGCGAGCAGATCGCAGCAGGTAGAGAGATGCTTTCCTCGACATCCTGGCTGGCAGGGCGGGAAGGGAGCGATGGGCCAGGAGCCCAAGAAAGAACAGCCTGTTGTTTCCTTGTTTAGCTGCAGGATTTGGAACAAGCTCTTCAGCTCGCCGAGGAGGCTGTGGCCAGGAGCCAGGATGAGCTCAGGGGGAAAGAATTGCAGTTCCAAAAGCTGGTAAGCGGCCCGAGAGGTTCCCCGTCTGGCAACGGGGCTCAGAACAGGGCAGAGAGGAAAGATCCTCGACAGGCAGCGAGAAGACGCCAAAAGGATTTGTCTGGGCCTGAAGTGAAATAATCCTTAGGGATTCCAGGCGGATCAGGGTGGAGGTTCTCTTCCAAGGCTTCCCCGAAACCTTTGGGTTTCTTTCTCAGGGCCTTTGTTTCAAATTCTCCTTCTAAGCAGTTATGCACCTCCCGGAGTGCTAGAGTTCCTTCCTTTTCCTTTTCTTTCCCCTCTTTCTTTTCTTTCCCTCTTTCTTTCCCTTTCTCTTTCCTTCACTTCCCTTTCCCTCTTTATTTTCTTCTTTTTCCTTTCCTTTCCCTCTTTCTTTTCTTTTTCCTTTTCTTTCCCTCTTCCTTTTCTTCTTCCTTTGCCTTTTCTTTCCTTTCCCTTCCTTTTCTTTTTTCTTTCCTTTCCTTCTTCCCTTCCCTTTTCCTTTTCTTTTCCTTTCCCTCTTTCTTTTCTTTTTCCTTTTCTTTTTCTTCCTTTTCCTTTTCTTTCCCTCTTTCTTTTCTTTTCCCTTTCTTTTCCTTTCTCTCATTCCTTCACTTCCCTTTCCCTCTTTATTTTCTTCTTTTTCCTTTCCTTTCCCTCTTTCTTTTCTTTTTCCTTTTCTTTCCCTCTTCCTTTTCTTCTTCCTTTGCCTTTTCTTTCCTTTCCCTTCCTTTTCTTTTTTCTTTCCTTTCCTTCTTCCCTTCCCTTTTCCTTTTCTTTTCCTTTCCCTCTTTCTTTTCTTTTTCCTTTTCTTTTTCTTCCTTTTCCTTTTCTTTCCCTCTTTCTTTTCTTTTCCCTTTCTTTTCCTTTCTCTCATTCCTTCACTTCCCTTTCCCTCTTTATTTTCTTCCTTTTCTTTTTCCTTTCCTTTCCCTCTTTCTTTTCTTCTTCCTTTCTCTCTTTTCTTTTTCCTTTCCTTTGCCTCTTTCTTTTCTTCTTCCTTTCTCTTTCTTTTCTTTTTCCTTTCCTTTCCCTCTTTCTTTTCTTCTTCCTTTTCCTTTTCTTTTTTCTTTCCTTTCCTTTTTTCCTTCCCTTTTCTTTTCCTTTCCCTCTTTTCTTCTTCCTTTTCCTTTTCCTTTTCTTTTTTCTTTCCTTTCGTTCTTTCCTTCCCTTTTTCTTTTCTTTTCCTTTCCCTCTTTCTTTTCTTTTTCCTTTTCCTTTCCTTTCCCTCTTTCTTTTCTTTTCCTATCCCTCTTTCTTTTTCCTTTCCTTTTCCTTTTTCCTTCTCTTCCCTCATTTAACACCTTTCTTTCTCTGTCCTCTTCCTCTCCTCTCCTCAGCAAGTGGATCTGGAGTCCGAGCGGACCAAATCCCGGGAGGGCCTCTCTTCCATGCAGTCCCAGTGGATGGACCAAGTGAAGCAGCTGGAAAAGCAGGTTTCTGACCTTGAAGCTGCCCAGGCGTTGGAAAGGGAAGCTGCCCAGGAGAAGTCCGTGAGTGCGCTTTTTCCCCTTGGCCCTTCCGGCTGATTTCACTTTCAAAGCTCTCCGTGACACCCCAAATCCTCAAAAGCCCCATCATCCTGCGGAATAAGCATTGATGGTGTGGAGGAAGGCTAAGGGTACGGAAAAGGGCCTCCTGCCCAAACTTCCCCTCCTGCTTTAGCTTTTGGGGTGAGCTTGGGGACCTCAGGAAGAGGGCAAATTCTGTGCCCCGCAGGGATTTATGTCATGTCTTCCTCTTCCTACGCAGAGCCGGCTGGAGAGAGAAAACGCCAAACTGAAGGACAGATGTGGAGGTTTAGAAAGTTCCTTAAGACGAGAGGAGTCTGAATTGGAAAGAGCAAAGGTGGGAGCCGAGATTTCTAATCGTGGTGGGGCCTGTGTCCGGCCTGCCACAGCTGGAGTCGTGCCCTTTGGGGGTCATCCACCCCAAACCCTTCAGATGCTATTTTCATTGTCCACCTCTGTCATTCTATAAGAATACCTGCTGCTTAAGGACTGAAGATACTTGTCCATTCACTCACCCATTTATCCATTTGTCTGTCCACTCTTTCTTCCCCTTGCCCCTCTCACCGTCTTCGCTCCTCAATCCATCCACCTATGTCTGTGTAGATCAGTGGTCACCAACTGGTGGTCCGCGAGAAAATTTTGCTGGTCCGCAGAAAAATGATTTGCATTTTTTATATTGCACTAAATCAGGGGTCCTCAAACTACGACTCCTGGGACGGATACGTGCAATGAACGCTTGTGTTGCTGCAGGGAGTCTCCCCCTTCGGCGTCTTTTTGTGCGGGTCGGAGGGGGGCAGAAGTTCCAACTTGGGGCCTGCTTCAGCCTCCTGGTGGGGGGCTTTGGGCAAAGGCTGGAGGGAAGAGCCGCTGGTGGCAAAGAGCCGGAGGGCCTCGTTCCAGTGGGACTGCATCAGGGCCTGGAACTGGCTGACCATCTCAGCTTGCTGAGCCTCCAGGCGCCGGCACCTGGCCTTGCACTCCCGCAGGTCTTCCCTCTTCTTGGAAAGCCTATGCTCCTAGTCCTCAGTGAGGTGCTTCTGCTGAGCCTCCTTCTCGGTCAGATCCAATTTGAGCTGCTTTGCCAACTCTTTCTCCTGGCGGCTGCTTAGCTCCAGCAACTGCTTCCTGTTGGGGCCCTAAGGAGCCTGGGTGGGCAAGCGAGGAGTGGTTGGGAGGAGAGCGGCAAGTAGAGGCTGGCAAGGCGCCCCTCGACGTGATTGACATCAAGTTGGCCACGCCCAGCCAGTCACATGACCACCTAGCCCCGCCCACCAGCAGGTCATTCGGCAGATCGTATTAGTGGTCCCTGAGGTCGGAAAAGTTGGGGACCCCTGATCTAGATATCTAGTAACTTAATTTGAGTTGGCAGGACACCCCAATGATCGTAAGTGTGAAAAATGGTCATAAGTTTCTTTTTCCAGTGCTGTTGTAACTTTGAACGGTCACTGTGGTTAGTCAAGGACTACCGTTCTGATCTGTGGCACGAGGGAAGCGCCTCTCCTGGTTTGAGTCGGAGTGCATTTCTGGGAGGAGGCGATCTTCTCCCCCTCCTGCTTGCGGTTACTGGGAACCATCTGCCTTCTAAGCCCAGAATTCTTACTTTGCTTGGCAGGCGCAGCTGAGCAGCCAGACTGAGGTCATCCAAGCCTTGGAGGAGACACAGGAACAGAGCAAGTCTCTGCAGCAGCAGGTAGGGAGTGTATAGCAATGGCAACAGCCCTTAGACTTATATACCGCTTTACGGTGCTTTACAGCCCCCTCTAAGTGGTTTACAGAGTCAGGATAGAGATAGATAGATAGATAGATAGATAGATAGATAGATAGATAGATAGATAGATAGATAGATAGATAGATAGATAGATAGATGATTGATTGATTGATTGATTGATTGATAGATGATAGATAGATGATAGATAGATAGATAGATAGATAGATAGATAGATAGATAGATAGATAGATAGATAGATAGATACACTTATATACCGCTTTACAGTGATTTACAGCCCTCTCTAAGTGGTTTACAGAGTCAGGAGATTAGATAGATAGATAGATAGATAGATAGATAGATAGATAGATAGATAGATAGATAGATAGATAGATAGATGCACTTATATACCACTTTACAGTGCTTTACAACCCTCTCTAAGTGGTTTACAGAATTAGCCTCTTGCCCCCAACAATCCGGGTCCTCATTTGACTCATCTTGAAAGGATGGAAGGCTGACTGCAATTCGGCAGTTCGAAACTCACCAGGCCCAAGGTTGACTCAGCCTTCCTTCCTTCCAACATTCTGAGGACCCAGAATGTTGGGGGCAAGAGGCTGACTCTGTAAACGGCTTAGAGAGGGCTGTAAAAGCACTGTGAAGTGGTATATAAGTCTTAAGTTTATTGCTATAATACTGACAGTACTTAAGAGTGACATCCCGTTCTGATAATGGACAGATTGTTTTCTTCTTCTTCTGGTCAGGTTGCGGATCTGACTTTGTCGTTACGGGAAAAGGAGCAACAGATTGCAACCAAAACGGACAGTCTCCTGAAACGGGAGGAAGAGGCAAAATCCTTAAGGCAAGGTGAGACCGTTTGCCAGCACCGGTCCAGAGAGCATTTATTTGTTTGCCTCTCTCAACATCTGCCATTCTATGTGTCTGCCTTCTCACTTCCACAGAGCTCCCCCTTAGCATGCAGCGTTGAGCATGATTAGCATCTATTTGGGTTTTTTAATTTGTGAAGCTCTTAAATTGGAGGTGGCTGTGACTGTTTACTAGTGTGTATGTTGTAGGACCAAATGCAGGGCCTAAAAATTCATAATCAACGGCCACCGCAGTAATTATTTATTCAGTGCACACCGGAGAAATTTCTTCCAGAAAAGAATGGGAAGGATTCCTACAGACAAAAGAATGAACTCATATTTATTGTTATGGCCCTGTGGAGCTGGGAGCAGTGAGGAGGTTGGGGAGGAACATGGGCCAGTCCTGGGGGCTCAGGAAAGCTCAGACGAGGGCTCTGTGTTGGAGACAGAGAGGAGCTAGTCAGTAGCGAGGAAGGACAGCTGGATCCTGTTCCCAGTGTGCGCATGTGCAGAGCTGCCAGAAGACTAGAGCAACTAAGAAAGCAGGGTCGACTTGGGAGTAAAGCCACACCTTGGCAGTGATTGGCCTCTCCCAAGGAAGCAAAAGAGGAGCGAAAGGGGAGGGGGCTTTTGCAGGAAACGATTCATTCCTTCGGTCGTTTCAAGAGTGGAAAGTTCTGTTTGTGACTATAAGAGACTCTGTGCCAAGTTTTGCCTTACCCTGTGCTTGGAAACTAGTTATGTGGCAGCTCTCCAAGCGAGATAAGGTTCGTGTGGATAAACATTCCTCTGAAAGACTGTTTGCCAATCCTTGCGGACTGTGAATGAAAGGAATCCACAAGTGGTGTAAATAACAGGGGTTTTGCCAGGACCCAGACTCTGCTTCTTGCTTTCTAAGGAAGCCTGGGTCAGAACATTTATAAACTTCAGAAAAGGAGGGGAAAAGGATAGTCATAAATATGCATAGGTTAAGAGAAGATTTAAACATAAATATTCCTAATCAGCAAACTTTAAGTTAAGTCCCCACCGTCTACAGTTACTGCCCTTAAGAAAGTTAAACTACATCACAGGGTGTCCTAAAGATGAAGCTGCGTCCTTTGGACGCTGCCTTCCTTCATCCCACCGTGATGGGAGCCCAGAAGTGGCTTCTCCCCAACTCAGGGTTCACTCTGTCCCTTTTTCTCCAGGCCATGATCTCCTTTTGCTGCAGATGCACCAGTTGCAATCCAGCCTCGAGGCGTCCCAGGGCCAGGCGGTGGAGAAGGAAGCCGCCCTGCAGGAGCAGCTGCGGGTTCTCCAGACGCAGCTCCAGGAACAGCGAGAGCGGCTGTTCGCCAACGAGAAGCAAGTGAGCGGATTTCATCCACAGGGGATTCCGATTCTGTATCTCTCTTTTTCTTTTTCTTTTTTACTTTTTAAAGTTTTTAAAATTTCTTTTTCCAAATTTTGAATATACCGTATTTTTCGGAGTATAAGACGCGCCTTTCCTCCCCCCCTAAAAGAGGGTGAAAATGTGGGTGCGTCTTATACACTGAATGTATAAGCCCCGGCCACCCACCGTCCCCCACCCTTTGGCCTCTGCCTCCCAGCAATTTGCCTCCTTGCAGCAAAGGGGGAAAATGGGGCTTGCGGAGGCTGCAATAGGCTATAACAGTCCCTGTAGCCTGAAACAGCTGATGATCGAGAAGCTTTTAAAATGAAAGTGAAACTTGCTGTACGCTCCAGGTGGCAAATTGCTGGGAGGCAGAGGCAGATTTTTTTTTTTCTTGTGCTAATCAGGCTGTTTGCTGCAAAAAGTTAAGTCAATAACTATAAATGCCTCTAGACTGTTCAGATTATTAGACTTATTTTTTTAAAGACTGCTTTATTATTGTTCGAGACAGCTTCAGTGTAAAGTCCTGTGGACTTCCCAAAGGTTGGGTTACTTTGCAGGAAGCTGCGCTTGTCTTAACACTCTCTGAGAACCATCGTGGTTCCTTGGGGTTTTATCTGGTGTGGAATCTCCTTGAAACAGTTGAAAGGACTGCACTTTAAATTGGGGATAGGAGGTGTCGAATTATTGTCCCCCTCCCTCCATTGAGAGAAGGCAGTTCAATTCTTAACTGTTCTGACCGAGGCTTCCCAAGATCATGAAGCCGACTCCTCGTCCCCATAAAACCTCCTTTTATTTAGCTGAAAGGGAATTCCTCTCCAGCAAAGTCCCAGCCGAGAGTCTTTCAGGAGATTTCACAACTACAGACCTTTATCAGGCTTGGAGAGCTGCCAGGCCGATATCTTGCAAACTCCACGCTGTAGCAGCAATTACTTGACAAGAAGTCAGGAACAGATCTTCACTCTTATTAAGATTGTCTCCTTCAAACTCCACTCCCCTTTTGCTCCTCTTTTATTTCCTCTGGGAAGGCCATTCACCGTCCACCTGTGGCCTTACTCCCAAGTCAACCCCTGTTCTTTAGCTCTTCCCTTTGTCTGGCAACTCTGCATGCGCACACTGGGAACAGGCTCCAGCTGTTCTTCTGCCTCACTGATGTCTGACTCCGAAGGCAGCTGATAACTGTCAGACGGCTCTGGCTCCCTCTCTGCCTCCGACACAGAGCCCTCATCCGAGCCTTCCCCAGACTCCAGGACTGGCCTATCTTCTTCCCCAACCTTGTCACTGTCCGAATCTGCTGTCAGCTCCACTGGGGGGGGCGGGGCACAACAATAACATAGAAGGACTCTTCAGCCCCTTTTTCAAACCAGTGGTCCCCTCTACCCAAAATGTGGACTTTGCTGACCTTTATCTTTCGAATGCAGACAGGGCGCTGAATCTTGTCCTGGTGGCGTTCTATCGCCTACGTTGTGCCACTTGCTCGTGAAAGGGTTGCTTTTTTTAAAAAAAATTCAGACCGACTGAACTCTGTTCCTTCTCGCCGGCCAGGCTGCCGTGTTGGAACTCACATCGATCGCTTTGGAAGACCAGTTGCACCTTTCGGAAGATGGAGAGCCGGAACCCAACGGAGAACTGGTTTCCTCCGATGCCGTCCAACTCCAGAAGGAGAACCGAGACCTGGAGCAGCAGATAGTGGAAAAAAACAAGGTGAGTGTCAGAGTCTTGGCAGCATGAGCGTTATTATGAGATAAACCCAGGAGCAAAACACAGCACCCAGAGCCTTTAGATGATTAATAGTGGTTTATATACAAATATATACAGACATACACACTGTAGATAAATCCCTTACCACTCAGCTATGGACACAAGGAGAGAAAGGAAATACATGACGAGAGAGAGAGAGAGAGACAGACAGACAGAGAGCCAGAGAGAGAAAGATAAAGACAGAAAGTGAGACAGAGAAAGACACACCGAGAGAGAGAGAGGGAGAGAGAGAGAGAGAGAGAGAGAATGCCTTTGCTTGTCGGGAGGCCACAAAAGGAGGTCACGTGGGACACTACAGCTGTCGTAAATGTGAGTCAGCGACCAAGCGTCTGAATTTTGATCTCGTGTGAAAAATGTCATTTTTTTAGTGCTGTTGAAATCATGAGTGGTCACTGAACAAACTCATAAGTTGAGGGCTATCTGTTTTCTTTCTTTTTTTTAATGGAGGGAAATTGACCCTTTCCTTAACAAAAATAAAAAATAGCAGCTTGGACCATCAATTTGCTCAGTTCTTCTTGTCCTGCTTTCTGAAGGTGCTCAGGGAATGCTCAGTAACTTCTTCTTTTTTGGGGGGGAGGGAAATCTTTGGAAGTTTCGGGGACTCAAGATCTCCTCCCCCCACTTTCCCCCCCCTCCCTCTCCCACTAGATGATAAAACAGCTGCAGCAGAGAATGGCAGAGCTCAAAAAAACCTTGCAGAAGGAACTTGTGAGTATCGACCTTTCTGGATAAAACGTATTCGCGGTGGCGCAGTGGTTAGAGCGCAGTACTGCAGGCTACTTCTGCTGACTGCTGGCTGCCTGCGATTCAGCAGTTCAAATCTCACCACTATTATTTTTTTTATAAAAATAATAGTGGTGAGTTTTTATATTATAAAATTATATACTGTATACACACATACGTATATAGATCTATATTTATAATAAAAAAATTAAATAAAAAATTTCTCTTGCATGGATTATGTAGATTGACACCACAATGTTTGAATAGAAAGGAATAGAATAGAATAGAATAGAATAGAAAAGGAAAAGAAAAGTGGAATGGAATGGAAGAATAGAACAGAATAGAATATAAAAAGTGGAATGGAATGTAAGAATAGAATAAGAATAGAATAAAATGGAATGGAATAGAATTCTTTATTGGCCAAGTGTGATTGGACATACAAGGAATTTGTCTTTGGTGCCTATGCCCTCAGAGTACATAAAAAAAAAAGATACATTCATCACAAATCATAAGATACCAGCCTTATGATAATCATAGGGTACAAATATGCAATCAAATTATATTAGGAAACAATCGATATAAATCGTAAGGATACAAGCACAAAGTTAACAGTCCTGCAGTCA